>NC_045691.1:32520627-32595719 GCF_003331165.1 Xiphophorus hellerii | reverse complement strand
AAAAATGACATAACTACTAAACATGAACAGTATAAAATGACATAACTACTAAGCATGAACAAGTATAAAATGACATAACTACTAAACATGAACAGTATAAAATGCACAACTACTAACATGAACAAGTATAAAATGACATACTACTAAACATGACAAGTATAAATGACATAACTACTAAGCATGAACAAGTATAAAATGACATAACTCTAAGCATGAACAAGTATAAAATGACATAACTACTAACATGAACAAGTATAAAATGACATAACTACTAAACATGAACAAGTATAAAATGACACAACTACTAAACATGAACAAGTATAAAATGACATAACTACTAAACATGAACAAGTATAAAATGACAACTACTAACATGAACAAGTATAAAATGACAAACTACTAAACATGAAAAAAATAAATGACATAACTACAAAGCATGAACAAGTATAAAATGACATAACTACTAACATGAACAGTATAAAATGACTAACTACTAAACATGAACAAGTATAAATGACATAACTACTAAACATGAACAAGTATAAAATGACATAACTACTAACATGAACAGTATAAAATGACATAACTACTAAACATGAACAATAAAATGACATAACTACTAAGCATGAACAAGTATAAAATGACATAACTACTAAGCATGAACAAGTATAAAATGACATAACTACTAAACATGAACAGTGTAAAATGACAACTACTAAACATGAACAAGTATAAATGACATGACTACTAAACATGAACAAGTATAAATGACATAACTACTAAGCATGAACAAGTATAAAATGACATCACTTCTAAGCATGAACAAGTATAAAATGACATAACTACTAAACATGAACAAGTATAAAATGACATACTACTAAACATGAACAAGTATAAAATGACATACTACTAACATGAACAAGTATAAAATGACATCACTACTAACATGAACAAGTATAAAATGACATAACTACTAAACATGAACAAGTATAAAATGACATAACTACTAAGCATGAACAAGTATAAAATGACATGACTACTAAACATGAACAAGTATAAAATGACATCACTTCTAAGCATGAACAAGTATAAAATGACATAACTACTAAACATGAACAAGTATAAAATGACATAACTACTAAGCATGAACAAGTATAAAATGACATAACTACTAAACATGAACAGGTATAAAATGACATAACTACTAAACATGAACAAGTATAAAATGACATAACTACTAAGCATGAACAAGTATAAAATGACATAACTCTAAACATGAACAAGTAAAATGACATAACTACTAAGCATGAACAAGTATAAAATGACATAACTACTAAGCATGAACAAGTATAAAATGACATCACTCTAAACATGAACAAGTATAAAATGACATAACTACTAAGCATGAACAAGTATAAAATGACATAACTACTAAACATGAACAGTATAAATGACATAACTACTAAACATGAACAAGTATAAAATGACATAACTACTAAGCATGAACAAGTATAAAATGACATCACTTCTAAGCATGAACAAGTATAAAATGACATAACTACTAAACATGAACAAGTATAAAATGACATAACTACTAAACATGAACAAGTATAAAATGACATAACTACTAAGCATGAACAAGTATAAAATGACATAACTACTAAACATGAACAAGTATAAAATGACATAACTACTAAGCATGAACAAGTATAAAATGACATAACTACTAAACATGAACAAGTATAAAATGACATAACTACTAAACATGAACAGTATAAAATGCAAACTACTAAGCATGAACAAGTAAAAAATACATAACTACTAAACATGAACAGTATAAAATGACATAACTACTAAACATGAACAAGTATAAAATGACATAACTACTAAACATGAGCAAGTAATAATGACATCTACTAAGCATGAACAAGTATAAAATGACATCACTACTAAGCATGAACAAGTATAAAATGACATAACTACTAACATGAACAAGTATAAAATGACATACTACTAAACATGAACAAGTATAAATGACATACTACTAAGCATGAACAAGTATAAATGACACATTCTAAGCATGAACAAGTATAAAATGACATAACTACTAACATGAACAAGTATAAAATGACAACTACTAAACATGACAAGTATAAATGACATCTACTAAGCATGAACAAGTATAAAATGACATCACTTCTAAGCATGAACAAGTATAAAATGACATAACTACTAAACATGAACAAGTATAAAATGACATAACTACTAACATGACAAGTATAAATGACATAACTACTAAGCATGAACAAGTATAAAATGACATGACTACTAAGCATGAACAAGTATAAAATGACATGAATACTAAACATGACAAGTATATATGACATACTACTAAGCATGAACAAGTATAAAATGACATAACTCTAAGCATGAACAAGTATAAAATGACATAACTACTAAACATGAACAGGTATAAAATGGCACAACTACTAAGATGAACAAGTATAAAATGACATGACTACTAAACATGAGCAAGTATATAGACATACCTACTAAACATGAACCAAGTATAAAATGACATAACTTCTAAGCATGACCAAGTATAAAATGACATAACTACTAAACATGAACAAGTATAAATGACATATCTACTAAGCATGAACAAGTATAAAATGACATAACTACTAAACATGAACAAGTATAAAATGACATAACTACTAAGCATGAACAAGTATAAAATGACATAACTACTAAGCATGAACAGATATAAAATGACATAACTACTAAACATGAACAAGTATATAATGGCACAACTACTAAACATGAACAAGTATAAAATGACATAACTTCTAAGCATGAACAAGTATAAAATGACATAACTACTAAACATGAACAAGTATAAAATGACATATCTACTAATTATGTACAAGTATAAAATCACAAGACTACTAAACATGAACAAGTATAAAATGACATAACTACTAAACATGAACAGAAATTAAATGACATAACTACTAAGCATGAACAGATATAAAATGAACATAACTACTAAATCATGAACAGATATAAATGACATAACTACTAACATGAACAAGTATATAATGGCACAACTACTAAACATGAACAAGTATAAAATGACATCACTTCTAAGCATGAACAAGTATAAAATGACATAACTACTAAACATGAACAAGTATAAAATGACATAACTACTAAACATGAACAAGTTTAAAATGACATAACTACTACCCTCTGCCGCCACACATCACATAATGCACCAGACCCCTTTGGCCCCTCTCTCAGGTGGTGGGCCCATGGGATAGGAGAACCCATGTTTCCTCTTCGGGCTGAGCCCGGCTGGGCTCCATGGGTAAAAGCCCGGCCACCAGGCGCTCGCCATCATGCCCCCCATCCAGGCCTGGCTCCAGAGTGGGGCCCCGGTGACCCGCGTCCGGGCGACGGAACGCCAAGTCCAATGTTTTTTCTCATCATTGGGGTCTTCGGGCTGCGCTTTGTCTGGTCCCTCACCTAGGACCAATCTGCCTTGGGTGACCCTACCTGGGGCATGAAGCCCCTGACAGCATAGCTCCTAGGATCATTGGGGCACTCAAACCCCTCCACCACGATAAGGTGGCAGCCCAAGGAGAGGACCTACTAAACATAAACAGGTATAAAATGGCATAACTGGTAAACATGAACAGGTATAAAATGACATAACTACTAAACATGAACAGATATAAAATGACCTAACTACTAAACATGAGCAAGTATAAAATGACACAACTACTAAACATGAACAAGTATAAAATGACATAAATACTAAACATGAACAAGTATAAGATGACATAACTACTAAACATGAACAGATATAAAATGGCACAACTACTAACCATGAACAAGTATAAAATGACATACCTACTAAACATGAACAAGTATAAAATGACACAACTACTAAACAAGTATAAAGCGACATAACTACTAAACATGAACAAGTATAAAATGGCACAACTGCTAAACATGAACAAGTATAAAATGACATAACTACTAAAACATGAACAAGTATAAAATGACACAACTACTAAACATGAACAAGTATAAAATGTCATAACTACTAAACATGAACAAGTATAAAATGACACAACTACTAATTATGTACAAGTATAAAATCACAAGACTACTAAACATGAACAGAAATAAAATGACATAACTACAAAGCATGAACAGATATAAAATGACATAACTACTAAACATGAACAGATATAAAATGACCTAACTACTAAATATGAACAAGTATAAAGCGACATAACTACTAAACATGAACAAGTATAAAATGTCATAACTACTAATTATGTACCAGTATAAAATCACAAGACTGCTAAACATGAACAGAAATAAAATGACATAACTACTAAGCATGAACAGATATAAAATGACATAACTACTAATTATGTACAAGTATAAAATCACAAGACTACTAAACATGAACAGAAATAAAATGACATAACTACAAAGCATGAACAGATATAAAATGACATAACTACTAAACATGAACAGATATAAAATGACCTAACTACTAAATATGAACAAGTATAAAGCGACATAACTACTAAACATGAACAAGTATAAAATGTCATAACTACTAATTATGTACCAGTATAAAATCACAAGACTGCTAAACATGAACAGAAATAAAATGACATAACTACTAAGCATGAACAGATATAAAATGACATAACTACTATACATGAACAGATATAAAATGACATGACTACTAAGCATGAACAGAAATATAAAATGACATAACTACTAAACATGAACAAGTATATAATGGCACAACTACTAAACATGAACAAGTAAAAAATGACATAACTACTAAACATGAACAGAAATAAAATGACAGAAACTACTAAGCATGAACAGATATAAAATGACATAACCTACTAAACATGAACAAGTATATAATGGCACAACTACTAAACATGAACAAGTATAAATGACATCACTTCTAAGCATGAACAAGTATAAAACTGACATAACTACTAAACATGAACAAGTATAAAATGACATAACTACTAACATGAACAAGTTTAAAATGACATAACTACTACCCTCTGCCGCCACACATCACATAATGCACCAGACCCCTTTGGCCCCTCTCTCAGGTGGTGGGCCCATGGGATAGGAGAACCCATGTTTCCTCTTCGGGCTGAGCCCGGCTGGGCTCCATGGGTAAAAGCCCGGCCACCAGGCGCTCGCCATCATGCCCCCCATC
Source organism: Xiphophorus hellerii (assembly GCF_003331165.1). Classification (NCBI taxonomy): domain Eukaryota; kingdom Metazoa; phylum Chordata; class Actinopteri; order Cyprinodontiformes; family Poeciliidae; genus Xiphophorus; species Xiphophorus hellerii. Next base: position 32,590,447 of record NC_045691.1, on the reverse strand, counting down.
CAGGCCTGGCTCCAGAGTGGGGCCCCGGTGACCCGCGTCCGGGCGACGGAACGCCAAGTCCAATGTTTTTTCTCATCATTGGGGTCTTCGGGCTGCGCTTTGTCTGGTCCCTCACCTAGGACCAATCTGCCTTGGGTGACCCTACCTGGGGCATGAAGCCCCTGACAGCATAGCTCCTAGGATCATTGGGGCACTCAAACCCCTCCACCACGATAAGGTGGCAGCCCAAGGAGAGGACCTACTAAACATAAACAGGTATAAAATGGCATAACTGGTAAACATGAACAAGTATATAATGACATAACTACTAAACATGAACAAGTATAAAATGACATAACTACTAAACATGAACAGATATAAAATGACCTAACTACTAAACATGAACAAGTATAAAATGACATAAATACTAAACATGAACAAGTATAAGATGACATAACTACTAAACATGAACAGATATAAAATGGCACAACTACTAACCATGAACAAGTATAAAATGACATAACTACTAAACATGAACAAGTATAAAATGACACAACTACTAAATATGAACAAGTATAAAATGTCATAACTACTAAACATGAACAAGTATAAAATGACACAACTACTAATTATGTACAAGTATAAAATCACAAGACTACTAAACATGAACAGAAATAAAATGACATAACTACTAAGCATGAACAGATATAAAATGACATAACTACTATACATGAGCAAGTATAAAATGACATAACTACTAAACATGAACAAGTATAAAATGACACAACTACTAAATATGAACAAGTATAAAGCGACATAACTACTAAACATGAACAGGTATAAAATGGCACAACTACTAAACATGAACAGGTATAAAATGGCACAACTACTAAACATGAACAAGTATATAATGACATAACTACTAAACATGAGCAAGTATAAAATGACATAACTACTAAACATGAACAAGTATAAAATGACACAACTACTAAATATGAACAAGTATAAAGCGACATAACTACTAAACATGAACAGGTATAAAATGGCACAACTACTAAACATGAACAGGTATAAAATGGCACAACTACTAAACATGAACAAGTATATAATGACATAACTACTAAACATGAACAGGTATAAAATAGCACAACTGCTAAACATGAACAAGTATAAAATGACATAACAACTAAAACATGAACAAGTACAAAATGACATAACTTCTAAACATGAACAAGTATAAAATCACAAGACTACTAAACATGAACAGAAATAAAATGACATAACTACTAAACATGAACAGATATAAAATGACCTAACTACTAAATATGAACAAGTATAAAGCGACATAACTACTAAACATGAACAAGTATAAAATGACATAACTTCTAAACATGAACAAGTATAAAATCACAAGACTACTAAACATGAACAGAAATAAAATGACATAACTACTAAGCATGAACAGATATAAAATGACATAACTACTAAACATGAACAGATATAAAATGACATGACTACTAAATATGAACAAGTATAAAGCGACATAACTACTAAACATGAACAAGTATAAAATGTCATAACTACTAAACATGAACAAGTATAAAATCACAAGACTACTAAACATGAACAGAAATAAAATGACATAACTACTAAGCATGAACAGATATAAAATGACATAACTACTAATTATGTACAAGTATAAAATCACAAGACTACTAAACATGAACAGAAATAAAATGACATAACTACAAAGCATGAACAGATATAAAATGACATAACTACTAAACATGAACAGATATAAAATGACCTAACTACTAAATATGAACAAGTATAAAGCGACATAACTACTAAACATGAACAAGTATAAAATGTCATAACTACTAATTATGTACCAGTATAAAATCACAAGACTGCTAAACATGAACAGAAATAAAATGACATAACTACTAAGCATGAACAGATATAAAATGACATAACTACTAAGCATGAACAAGTATAAAATGACATAACTACTAAACATGAACAGGTATAAAATGGCACAACTACTAAACATGAACAAGTATAAAATGACATAACTACTAAACATGAACAGATATAAAATGACATAACTACTATACATGAACAGATATAAAATGACATGACTACTAAACATGAACAAGTATAAAATGACACAACTACTAATTATGTACAAGTATAAAATCACAAGACTACTAAACATGAACAAGAATAAAATGTCATAACTACTAAGCATGAACAGATATAAAATGACATGACTACTAAACATGAACAAGTATAAAATGACACAACTACTAATTATGTACAAGTATAAAATCACAAGACTACTAAACATGAACAAGTATAAAATGTCATAACTACTAAACATGAACAAGTATAAAATGACACAACTACTAATTATGTACAAGTATAAAATCACAAGACTACTAAACATGAACAAGTATAAAATGACATAACTACTAAACATGAACAGAAATAAAATGACATAACTACTAAGCATGAACAGATATAAAATCACAAGACTACTAAACATGAACAAGTATAAAATGACATAACTACTAATTATGTACAAGTATAAAATCACAAGACTACTAAACATGAACAGAAATAAAATGACATAACTACAAAGCATGAACAGATATAAAATGACATAACTACTAAACATGAACAGATATAAAATGACCTAACTACTAAATATGAACAAGTATAAAGCGACATAACTACTAAACATGAACAAGTATAAAATGTCATAACTACTAATTATGTACCAGTATAAAATCACAAGACTGCTAAACATGAACAGATATAAAATGACATAACTACTAAGCATGAACAGATATAAAATGACATAACTACTAAGCATGAACAAGTATAAAATGACATAACTACTAAACATGAACAGGTATAAAATGGCACAACTACTAAACATGAACAAGTATAAAATGTCATAACTACTAAGCATGAACAGATATAAAATGACATAACTACTATACATGAACAGATATAAAATGACATGACTACTAAGCATGAACAGATATAAAATGACATAACTACTAAACATGAACAAGTATATAATGGCACAACTACTAAACATGAACAAGTATAAAATGACATAACTACTAAACATGAACAGAAATAAAATGACATAACTACTAAGCATGAACAGATATAAAATGACATAACTACTAAACATGAACAAGTATATAATGGCACAACTACTAAACATGAACAAGTATAAAATGACATCACTTCTAAGCATGAACAAGTATAAAATGACATAACTACTAAACATGAACAAGTATAAAATGACATAACTACTAAACATGAACAAGTTTAAAATGACATAACTACTACCCTCTGCCGCCACACATCACATAATGCACCAGACCCCTTTGGCCCCTCTCTCAGGTGGTGGGCCCATGGGATAGGAGAACCCATGTTTCCTCTTCGGGCTGAGCCCGGCTGGGCTCCATGGGTAAAAGCCCGGCCACCAGGCGCTCGCCATCATGCCCCCCATCCAGGCCTGGCTCCAGAGTGGGGCCCCGGTGACCCGCGTCCGGGCGACGGAACGCCAAGTCCAATGTTTTTTCTCATCATTGGGGTCTTCGGGCTGCGCTTTGTCTGGTCCCTCACCTAGGACCAATCTGCCTTGGGTGACCCTACCTGGGGCATGAAGCCCCTGACAGCATAGCTCCTAGGATCATTGGGGCACTCAAACCCCTCCACCACGATAAGGTGGCAGCCCAAGGAGAGGACCTACTAAACATAAACAGGTATAAAATGGCATAACTGGTAAACATGAACAGGTATAAAATGACATAACTACTAAACATGAACAGATATAAAATGACCTAACTACTAAACATGAGCAAGTATAAAATGACACAACTACTAAACATGAACAAGTATAAAATGACATAAATACTAAACATGAACAAGTATAAGATGACATAACTACTAAACATGAACAGATATAAAATGGCACAACTACTAAACATGAACAGGTATAAAATGGCACAACTACTAAACATGAACAAGTATATAATGACATAACTACTAAACATGAACAGGTATAAAATGGCACAACTGCTAAACATGAACAAGTATAAAATGACATAACTACTAAAACATGAACAAGTATAAAATGTCATAACTACTAATTATGTACATGTATAAAATCACAAGACTACTAAACATGAACAGAAATAAAATGACATAACTACTAAACATGAACAGATATAAAATGACCTAACTACTAAATATGAACAAGTATAAAGCGACATAACTACTAAACATGAACAAGTATAAAATGACAAGACTACTAAACATGAACAGAAATAAAATGACATAACTACTAAGCATGAACAGATATAAAATGACATAACTACTAAACATGAACAGATATAAAATGACATGACTACTAAATATGTACAAGTATAAAATCACAAGACTACTAAACATGAACAGAAATAAAATGACATAACTACAAAGCATGAACAGATATAAAATGACATAACTACTAAACATGAACAGATATAAAATGACCTAACTACTAAATATGAACAAGTATAAAGCGACATAACTACTAAACATGAACAAGTATAAAATCACAAGACTACTAAACATGAACAGAAATAAAATGACATAACTACTAAGCATGAACAGATATAAAATGACATAACTACTAAACATGAACAGATATAAAATGACATGACTACTAAATATGAACAAGTATAAAGCGACATAACTACTAAACATGAACAAGTATAAAATCACAAGACTACTAAACATGAACAGAAATAAAATGACATAACTACTAAGCATGAACAGATATAAAATGACATAACTACTAATTATGTACAAGTATAAAATCACAAGACTACTAAACATGAACAGAAATAAAATGACATAACTACAAAGCATGAACAGATATAAAATGACATAACTACTAAACATGAACAGATATAAAATGACCTAACTACTAAATATGAACAAGTATAAAGCGACATAACTACTAAACATGAACAAGTATAAAATGTCATAACTACTAATTATGTACCAGTATAAAATCACAAGACTGCTAAACATGAACAGAAATAAAATGACATAACTACTAAGCATGAACAGATATAAAATGACATAACTACTAAGCATGAACAAGTATAAAATGACATAACTACTAAACATGAACAGGTGTAAAATGGCACAACTACTAAACATGAACAAGTATAAAATGACATGACTACTAAACATGAGCAAGTATATAATGACATAACTACTAAGCATGAACAAGTATAAAATGACATCACTTCTAAGCATGAACAAGTATAAAATGACATAACTACTAAACATGAACAAGTATAAAATGACATGACTACTAAACATGAGCAAGTATATAATGACATATCTACTAAGCATGAACAAGTATAAAATGACATCACTTCTAAGCATGAACAAGTATAAAATGACATAACTCCTAAACATGAACAAGTATAAAATGACATAAATACTAAGCATGAACAAGTATAAAATGACATCACTTCTAAGCATGAACAAGTATAAAATGACATCACTTCTAAGCATGAACAAGTATAAAATGACATAACTACTAAACATGAACAAGTATAAAATGACATAAATACTAAGCATGAACAAGTATAAAATGACATAACTACTAAACATGAACAGGTATAAAATGACATAACTACTAAACATGAACAAGTATAAAATGACATAACTACTAAGCATGAACAAGTATAAAATGACATAACTTCTAAACATGAACAAGTATAAAATGACATAACTACTAAGCATGAACAAGTATAAAATGACATAACTACTAAGCATGAACAAGTATAAAATGACATCACTTCTAAACATGAACAAGTACAAAATGACATAACTACTAAGCATGAACAAGTATAAAATGACATAACTACTAAACATGAACAGGTATACAATGACATAACTACTAAACATGAACAAGTATAAAATGACATAACTACTAAGCATGAACAAGTATAAAATGACATCACTTCTAAGCATGAACAAGTATAAAATGACATAACTACTAAACATGAACACGTATAAAATGACATGACTACTAAACATGAACAAGTATAAAATGACATAACTACTAAGCATGAACAAGTATAAAATGACATAACAACTAAACATGAACAAGTATAAAATGACATGACTACTAAGCATGAACAAGTATAAAATGACATAACTACTAAACATGAACAAGTATAAAATGACATAACTACTAAACATGAACAGGTATAAAATGGCACAACTACTAAGCATGAACAAGTATAAAATGACATAACTACTAAACATGAACAGGTATAAAATGGCACAACTACTAAGCATGAACAAGTATAAAATGACATGACTACTAAACATGAGCAAGTATATAATGACATTTCTACTAAGCATGAACAAGTATAAAATGACATCACTTCTAAGCATGAACAAGTATAAAATGACATAACTACTAAACATGAACAAGTATAAAATGACATGACTACTAAACATGAGCAAGTATATAATGACATATCTACTAAGCATGAACAAGTATAAAATGACATCACTTCTAAGCATGAACAAGTATAAAATGACATAACTACTAAACATGAACAAGTATAAAATGGCACAACTACTAAACATGAGCAAGTATATAATGACATTTCTACTAAGCATGAACAAGTATAAAATGACATCACTTCTAAGCATGAACAAGTATAAAATGACATAACTACTAAACATGAACAAGTATAAAATGACATGACTATTAAACATGAGCAAGTATATAATGACATAACTACTAAGCATGAACAAGTATAAAATGACATGACTACTAAGCATGAACAAGTATAAAATGACATGACTACTAAACATGAGCAAGTATATAGTGACATATCTACTAAGCATGAACAAGTATAAAATGACATCACTTCTAAGCATGAACAAGTATAAAATGACATAACTACTAAACATGAACAGGTATAAAATGGCACAACTACTAAGCATGAACAAGTATAAAATGACATGACTACTAAACATGAGCAAGTATATAATGACATACCTACTAAACATGAACAAGTATAAAATGACATAACTTCTAAGCATGAACAAGTATAAAATGACATAACTACTAAACATGAACAAGTATAAAATGACATATCTACTAAGCATGAACAAGTATAAAATGACATAACTACTAAACATGAACAAGTATAAAATGACATAACTACTAAGCATGAACAAGTATAAAATGACATCACTTCTAAGCATGAACAAGTATAAAATGACATAACTACTAAACATGAACAAGTATAAAATGACATGACTACTAAACATGAACAAGTATAAAATGACATAACTACTAAGCATGAACAAGTATAAAATGACATAACTACTAAACATGAACAAGTATAAAATGACATGACTACTAAACATGAACAAGTATAAAATGACATAACTACTAAACATGAACAAGTATAAAATGACATAACTACTAAACATGAACAAGTATAAAATGACATGACTACTAAACATGAGCAAGTATATAATGACATACCTACTAAACATGAACAAGTATAAAATGACATAACTACTAAGCATGAACAAGTATAAAATGGCATCACTTCTAAGCATGAACAAGTATAAAATGACATAACTACTAAACATGAACAAGTATAAAATGACATATCTACTAAGCATGAACAAGTATAAAATGACATAACTACTAAACATGAACAAGTATAAAATGACATCACTTCTAAGCATGAACAAGTATAAAATGACATAACTACTAAGCATGAACAAGTATAAAATGACATCACTTCTAAGCATGAACAAGTATAAAATGACATAACTACTAAACATGAACAAGTATAAAATGACATGACTACTAAACATGAACAAGTATAAAATGACATAACTACTAAGCATGAACAAGTATAAAATGACATAACTACTAAACATGAACAAGTATAAAATGACATGACTACTAAACATGAACAAGTATAAAATGACATAACTACTAAGCATGAACAAGTATAAATGGCATCACTTCTAAGCATGAACATGTATAAAATGACATAACTACTAAACATGAACAAGTATAAAATGACATGACTACTAAACATGAGCAAGTATATAATGACATAACTACTAAGCATGAACAAGTATAAAATGACATCACTTCTAAGCATGAACAAGTATAAAATGACATAACTACTAAACATGAACAAGTATAAAATGACATAACTACTGTCAGGATTCAGGTTGGAGTGAGGGTTCTTTCCAGAGACGAGCTACACGGAGGAGTTTGACAGCCTGATGCACCTGCATCGGATTCCGGTAACCAGCGGCAGGCTTCTTAAGAAGCGGTGGAACCACCAGTCAACGTTCGATGGTTACCACTTGTTGGTCAGACTCAGCCCTAAGATCTCGCATAGTCCATGTTAAGTATTGTCCAGTCATTTTGTCCTTTTTCTCTCCGTTACCTCTCAGATCTTGATCCCGCTTCCCGGAGCCAAGCCTGGAACTTCACCGGTCAGGCGCGTCTCGCTGGTTGGCACCTCCAAGCCGTTCTGATCCGCTGTGGCCTGGGACCCCCGAACCTACCTGGACTCTCGTTTCCTCCTGACGTCCTCCAGTCTCAATTCTCGAACCATCTTTTGACCTCATTAAAACAAACCCTCTTAACCGTAAAGTCTGTTCTTCTGTGAGCACCTGCATGTGGGCAAGGAAATTAAAATCCAACATGACAACTACTAAACATGAACAAGTATAAAGCGACATAACTACTAAACATGAACAAGTTTAAAATGACATAACTACTAAACATGAACAAGTTTAAAATGACATAGCTACTACCCTCTGCCACCACACATCACATAATGCACCCGACCCTTTTGGCCCCTCTCTCAGGTGGTGGGCCCATGGGAGGGGGGACCCATGTTTCCTCTTCGGGCTGAGCCCGACTGGGCTCCCTGGGTAAAAGCCCAGCCACCAGGCGCTCGCCATCATGCCCCCCATCCAGGCCCGGCTCCAGAGTGGGGCCCCGGTGACCCGCGTCCGGGCGAGGGAACGCCAAGTCCAATGTTTTTTCTCATCATTGGGGTCTTCGGGCTGCGCTTTGTCTGGTCCCTCACCTAGGACCAATCTGCCTTGGGTGACCCTACCAGGGGCATGAAGCCCCAGACAGCATAGCTCCTAGGATCATTGGGGCACTCAAACCCCTCCACCACGATAAGGTGGCAGCCCAAGGAGAGGACCTACTAAACATGAACAGGTATAAAATGGCATAACTACTAAACATGGACAGGTATAAAATGGCATAACTACTAAACATGAGCAAGTATAAAATGGCACAACTACTAAACATGAACAAGTATAAAATTACATTTACTATTAAACATGAACAAGTATAAAATTACATAACTACTAAACATGAACAAGTAGAAAATAAACTAACTACTAAACATGAACAAGTATAAAAAAGGGGGACTCTACGCTGCCATATAAAAGCATCATAATGGACACCAGCAGAGTTAAAAGAGGAAAAAAATCAATAGGTAATTCACATGTAAATGTGGCTCGAAGCTTTTCTCCAAGGTTTTTTAGTGCTTCCCTGAAAGCATCCCTGTAGCTGATCGTCTTCCACCGAGGCTGAAGTCGCTTTTCCATCGTAGTGAGGACGTTTCTCTCCATTATCGGCGTCCCTGCCTGCAGGAGAAGGAGTATGTTCTCTGGCTTGCTGCACCCCTTCAGCAGGTCCTTAAAGATGGCCTTCCTCTGGCGTGTAATCGTGTCCGGGCTCATGTTGAGGACTGTGGGTTTGGTTTCAGCCCAGAGTTTTTCAAAGAGTCTATCACAGATGACCTTGTATTCCTCTCGAGGGTAGTCTCTCTGTCCTGATTTATCAATAATCATCTTGATCACGTCTCCGACCAGGCTTCTCACGGCTGTTTTTCTCCTGTCTACCTCTTCAGACTGGTCTTCCTCTGACTTGCTGGTGGATTCCATTTCTGGTTCTTCCAGTTCCAGCTCACAGATAAAATTTTGAACTGGATGGGAAACTATGAATCCAGGTAGATGTGAAGCCATTTCCTCTCTTTCCTCTTCTGAGCAAACTTGGGAACCTGTTAACTCCTCATTGCCGTCATCGTCCAGCACTGAAGAAGCCGACATCTGATTGTCCCACTCATTCACAGAAGTAGTGAAGGCAAATGAGGAATCATCAGAGCTGGACTCCGGTTCTGATTCATTTTCCAGCAGATTTCCAGTCAACAAGATCTCTGGTTCAAAGAAGGCTTCAGTGGGTGATACTTCATCCAACTTTGGCTGCCCTTCTAGTTCCTGTGGCTCTTCGGTTGACTGACTCTCCGGTACAGAGTTCTCCACATCTGCATCAACATCAAGAGGATCGAACGGCTCAGCAGGTGAGATTTGATCAACCTCAGGCTCCTCTTTGTGTATATCTGCGGTTCCCTGGACGTCTAGAGGAATAACGGCTGCCGTGGTCGTAGTTTTCTTCTCATCTTTGGACGGCTGAGCCTCTGCTACACATCCTTTAATATCTGAAAGGTTGTTGACATCTTCCACCTGGATCTCCAGCGTTGACTTGTTTTCAGTCAGAGAGGTTTTCTGTTGTTCCTGGATGATCAATGGAGCCACCTTTGATGAATGTTTGCCAGTGAAATTTCTGAAAAATCTCTTCATCTTCCCCATCAACCCTTCAATCTTAGATTTCGGCTCACAAGTTGTACCGTCGGCTGGTTTCTTGAATTCCGATCTATCCAAAAAGTCCTGCAAAATCAAACTGGTTTCATCCACCATATGTCTGATTATTGACATGCCAGCTGCTTGCTCAACATGTTCTCTTGTAGGAGCACCTGAGTCCAAGCTGTCATTGACTCTACCCATCAGATATTGCACAATGAGCCTGTTTAAATTGTGTGTGCGCTCAGTAATGATGTCTTCATTGATCTCCAGAAGTTTAGCAAAGGTTTCGGGAACTTTGTTTCCCAAGGCCGCCTTCAAGTCCTTCATTGTGCAGCTTTCCTTGTGGAGACTTTGCAGAACGTTGCATGTAAACAACTCCAAGATGTCTCCAAAAGTCTCCTGCAGAGCACAGGTGGTGCTGGGTTCTGGGTTCCCATTTGATAGTCCCAACCTCTCCTTCGGGGAGATGCTTTTGAAAAACGGTTGGACCGCAGCCATCAGGGCTTCCACGGTGACGGTCTGTGTCTCTATGGTTGGTGAACTCTGTATGTACATGATTATTTGTCAGGTTTGAAGATAAAATTCAGGTTTTCTGTGAGAACAACAGGCTCTGCAAGGAACAACTGCGAAGTGACGCTCAGGGAAAAAGAACGAGCAAATAAAGACCCACACGTCATAGGCATCAAACCCGCCCACACAGCAGCCTTATGTCGTCACGTACGAAGTCACTTTGGTCAGCAGCCACTTTACTGCGCATGTCAGACAATCTATTTAACTATTTAAATGATTTACATTTGGGATTATTCAGTAATTTACAAGCGGCAGCCACCACAGATCGCCTCTCTTCGCCCGGCACAACGTCCGCAGCCGTCAGGTTTTATTTTTAGCACATCGTGTGTGAAGCTCACACCGCCTCAACCCGGTGCTTTATTATTATTATTATTATCATTATTATTATTATTATTATTATTATTTTTGAAGGCTTAGTTTGTCAAATGCAGTCATGGAGGAAGCTACAGCTTAATTTTCCTCTGGCTGTGACCAGAATAGGGAAAAAAATGAACAACTATAAATTTATTTTATCCAGCAATCTGTCATATTTTATATTACAACGGCATTTTCCAGAAAGCTATCACTCTCACCTTTTCAGGAAGTCTTCATTTTTCCTGCTCTTAACAATGAAGTATTTTTCCAGTCAGAAAATATTTACCAGTAATAAAGTAGTTGAGGATCCAGAAATGTGAAGCAGACGGTTTCTATGGGTGGCGGGGCGTTCTGGATTCTGATTGGACAGCGCCTTCAGGGAGTGGGCGGGTCTTATCTGTCTGGTTTAACGCTTGGATGATGTGATGAAGCTGCAGCAGCAGCAAGCAGTGGCGATTCTAGCCCAGTTTTAGTGGTGCTTTAGTATCTCAGCTCCCCTGAATAGGATTGCCACCCGTAAAACACGGAATCGTCCCATATTTGGCCGTTAAATGTGCGTCCCATTTTAAACCGATACATAACTGTCCGATAGACACGCCTATCGTACACACATCAACACTAAGTTTAACAATAATGACCACAATAAAACACAGGAAATATTAAGGTCAGCTACATTGTCGTGGCGGGAGCTAAAGGACCCCCTGAACGCTACAGACAGACGCTGAACGTCCCGGTTGCCTAGAGACGGACACTACGCAGCCGCAGTGAGCTGCTATCAACCCGCGTCTATTTTAAACGTCCTCGACCCGATTCCATGTCCTTAGAAGCAAAAACGCTTTAAAAAAACAGACGTGAGTGAAAAGACGCGAATTATAAACTGAACAACTTCAGAGAGGATGGATACTGTGGACATCGAAAGACAAAAAAAATGTGTCCGTCGTGGCGCAGTCTATATATCAGACAGAATGGATCATTAGAGGAACTGCAGACCCGCTAGAACCTAAAGAACCAGAAATCAGCGTTTCTTCATCCTCAATCATCTCCTGACGCTGATATGGTACAAAATATTTAGTTATTATTGATTCAGTTTCTTATTGTGATTTTAGTTGACTATTGTGGTTTGATTCTTTGCTTAGGATGTTGAGTTTGGATGATATTTAATAAATAATAGCATTAGCCAAAATAAGTGGCCATTTAAAGAACAAATCATACTAATAAATTAACAGTAAATATATAATTATTTCCTACATTATATTACTTTCTGTGTGTTTTATTAATTTTTTTTGATATACTGTATTTTATGAATAATTTGTTCAGTGGTCATTTAATGTATTTCTTCACTAATATTGTATTAATGTGGTTTACCAGTTTGGATAATCTGACTTCCTATCAATGAAGAAAAAACATGCTAAGTACTTAATTAATTTAGAATTATTTTTATATTTTGAAGGAAATTGTGTACAGCATTGGCTTTATTTATTTGAAGAGTATTTTGTAGTTCTGTACAAAATGTTGTATATGTGCAAAATATTTGGATAAATAATGGGTTAGTCTGATCCTGGTCTTAGCCTTGTTAATTACTCTTTTTGGTCTTTTTTGAAGTTTGATTAGCAGAGGTGTGACCAAGTCACTGTGTTGCAAGTCTCAAGTAAGTCTCAAGTCTCTGTCCTCAAGTCCGAGTCAAGTCTCAAGTAAAGACAGGCAAAAGTCGAGTCAAGTCTCAAGTCAGGAACCTTTAATTTCAAGTCATTTCGAGTCGTTTTTATTTTTTATTTTTTTAAATAATTTGCAATTATACATAAAATTCAAATAATAGACCATTTGTTCTTTTTAAAATATGTATTTGAGGTTCATTTGTGATCCTCTTATTCATCTGGTATTCTTCAAATCTGTCAGAAGTAAACAGATGTCAGAAAATAAATTACAGCCTTTCATGAATTACATTTGACTTCAGTTTACTCCTTCTATTCATAAATAAACATCAACACTACAACAATCATAGTTTTCAAAAAATGAAATAAGTATAAATGAAGTTATCACAAGTAAACTCAGGAAGGTCTGGTGCATTTATTTTTCTGCTTTTATTTCTAAGTATGTTAGTTTCAGTCTAAATATGGGACAGATATTCTAAACACAAAATTTATTTGGGACAGTCACTGTATTTGGTCTTTTTTTTTTTTTTCCCAGCAAAGCTATACTACTTGGAAATGGGTTCTGTGCGACATGTGACAGTCACGCCGGTCAGTGCATTAAGTCAAAAACAGTTGACTTAATGCACTGACTGCAGTAAACAATATATTGTCAATATAATTTCCCAAAGTAGATGTCTTCAAATACACCAACCATCCTTAGATGATACTAGACCCGGCTCATCATCATGATGGGACAGAGAGACTCTGTTCCCTGTGTTCAGGTCCAGAATCTGCTTTCTGTTCCGGAGCCCCGCTCACTATCCACCGGCTTCCTGAGCTAACACGGTGCACATTATTTGTGGAGGCATTTGAAGGACCGGATTTATGGTAAATCATCACCAATTTAACCCGGAGTACACATGCTAACACGAAGTTAGCTAAAGTCAACTATCTTACAGCAAAAGAAAAGTGCCACCTACCGATCTCTGTGAAGCTTCAAATGCCGGACAAAGTTGGACGTCGTGGCATCTCCATCCGATATTCTCTTCTTGCATGTTTTACAAGTTGCAGTTCGTTTTTTAGTCGAAAGTTCATAACCTACGTAGCCAAAAGAAATTACTCGCGGAAGCATATTCGAGCGGTTATTTCGTATTTCGTTCCCTGAGCTCTGTAGCTTTGCCGCGTTTTTTTAAACGTCCAAATCCTGTTAATTTGATTGGTTGTGCTGCAGCTACGTACACATACATACATAAGGAGAGAGGAAAACCATAGTGACGGTCTGCGCATATTGATACGGAATGAGTGAAATTAATTAATGACGCCACTTTATAAATAATGTGTTTTAAATTTTAAGACTTTGAGTAAAAAATATCAAGTCTTTTCAAGTAAACAGCTTCAAGTCGAGTCAAGTCCCAAGTCAATGGCATGAAAGTCAAAGTTAAGTCCGAGTCTTTGACCATTTTTTCAAGTCAAGTCTCAAGTCGTGATTTTAACGACTCGAGTCTGACTCGAGTCCAAGTCATGTGACTCGAGTCCCCACCTCTGTTGATTAGTGACTGTTATGTTGTTTTGTAATTAATTTCCCAAATCTCTCTGGAGTCATTTAAATAAGGTAAAACTAAAGAACAGTGCAGAATGATAGATTTTTCTGTGTCTGTGAATAGAAAGGTGTTTGGTACTGAAACTATGACAGGCCCACTTCATGAACTGTGAACTGAAATATTAAAACCCCGACTCATCATATCTACTTTTCCATAGATGGACATTCATTCTTGTTTAAAGAAAAAAGGCCAACAGCCGTATAACGTTCAGACAAAAATAAGGGTAATGCAATTTCTAAGAATGATTTTCAAATAAAGTTCAGGTTAATGACTAGTTTTCACTAGTCATTAACCTGAACTTCTACCTTGATAGTAAACTGGTTTTAGGTTTATTAATCCTATGCATTTAGTAAAATGTTCTTCAAATGACTGGAAATGCAGTTTTGAGTAGATTTTATTTTAATTTCTGGGAGAGCAGATCACACTAGGACCGTGTCTCTCCACAGCTGCTTGTGTCTCATTAATGTTAGCAGATGTTGGCAGGTATGATGTAATCTTGAGATTCTGTTTCAAACTGAGTATATACACCTCTGGAAAAAATGTAAAGTTTCTCTATAAGTATATGTTTGAGTAAAATGAACATTGTTCTTTTATCCCATGAATTACTGACAACATGTCTCTTAATTTTGTTTGTGAATGTCTAGATTTAGAAAACTGCACCAACAAATAGCTTCTTAGCCTTACTGGGGGCTAAGCACCCCTTACGGTCAGATCCTAGAATCGCCCCTGCCGCCATGTTATTGACTCAGGTGACAAAAACTTTTAACATCACTGCATGTGGGAAATCATTCCACAATCATTCATGAACACCAAAGGAAGACTGGCAGAAAATAGGTGGCAGGGCGTTATATATATATATACGCACCTATGCTAACAAGTATGTCCTGATCGTAAACTGGGATAGTAAACATACTACTAATATACATTAAATTTAAAAAAAAGCTAGCAAGCTAACATTAAGCTGATGTGCCATCTAACTAAATATAATTAATTGAGTAAACTGGTAAACAGTCAAAAAGAAGCGTTACTGACCCCAGCTCTGAAACAAACTGCTGCTGTGTAATATTAGCATGTATTTCATTCAAAACTCCACATATATTTACATATATATATATATTTATATATAGGTGTGGGTGTGTGGTTTTATTTTGAAGGTCCGAACGGATGACTTTCCCTCTTCCCATTCGGCTCTCTGCGCATATCCGCAGCGCAGCCACGTCACAGCTCTGGCAGTTTCGGGGAGAAGGGCGCGAGATAGAAATTGCAGAGCGCGGACGGAATGATTGTTCCGCCGCAGCTGATCGTTTCCTGGCTGCACAGTCCAGCTGAAAACTCCAACCACCTCCACTGCTGCTGGCTGCTACATTAAAATATTAATAAAGCAGTGAACGTCGTGATATTTTCCTATCACATTTGCACATGACGTGCGGCGGCGGAGGCAGGCAGAACCACTGGGTGACTGTAAACTAGAAGAAAACAGAGGGAAATGTCCTGGTGGCCGCGCGGGTAAGAGACTCTTCACTGCTGTCTGGGTTATTCTCTGGAGGTTTATTACTTGTTTAAAGGAGCTTTTCTTTCACCCAACAGTGTTAGAAACAATCACACTGCTTGAATAAACACAGTTAAGTGAACCCGAACGTTCATTTTTGAGCTGCCGCCCTTTTCCGGAGTCATGAACCCTGACTGGGCCTTTTTTGTTTTCCATCAACCGCTTTCTGTGTGAACTCAGAGAGAAGAGAAATCCCAGCTTTCATCTCAAAAAGCACGATAAAACTAACAGTCGTCTCTGGAAATGTATCATTTAGCCTCCGATCACCAGCTAACAGCTAAACTCGCTAAACTTGTTCTCCTAATCTGTTATCCATGTCGTTTTTTGTTTTGGTCTGGTTTCCAGTGAGGATGGAGACGACGCCATGCATCAGGACACTGATTCTGATGTGGCCGAGCAGAGGGACGGAGGGAAGGGGAAGGTGAAGTGGACACAAGATGAGGTGATTGTTGGGACATGTCCCCGTTTGGCTCTGTTTATGTGTCTCCATGCGGGACATCCGGCCTGAAACCTGTTTATGTCTGCAGGATGACAAGCTGAAAGCGCTGGTCCACAAACTGGGATCCAGTGACTGGAAACACATAGCCAACTTCATCCCAGTGAGTGACTAACGATCTTCATGTTTTATGGCATCATAGTTAAAATCCTGAGCATAATGTTTTTTGTTTTAGAATCACACAGAGCAGCAGTGCCAGCACCGCTGGTTTAAGGTCCTCGATCCAGAGCTGGTCAAAGGTCCCTGGACCAAGGAGGAGGACGAGAAGGTGGGCAGCATTTTGCTTATAGAATGTCCCGAACTGAACTGAAAAGAAACCAATATGCCCATCGTATCTCAGGTGGAGTGTATTGTTCATCTGTCACAGACAATTCTGATAAAATACAGTAATGCTGGTAACCTGTGAAAATGTTGAGAGGTGTGTGAATACTTTTGCAAGGATCTCTTGTAGCAGTCAGTCTTGCAACAAATCTAAAGATTAGACTAAAGAATGCTGCTGTATGCCATCTTCATGACTGTCCTGACGTCCTGATAGCTCAATATCTGAGAAACGGAGACAATATTCCAGAGCAACATGTCCTGGACACCACAAGTACTACTCTAGAAAATTTGTAATGTGCTTCCCTAGCACACCAGACGCATAAAAAGTGTGATGTATGTCACTAATCTGCTCACAGTACCTGATTTTAATCACATTTTCAAATTTATTGATACCCTAAATAAAGAAAAATAGTCAAATTAACAATCCAGACAAAACTGTTTTGGGGGGATTTCGACATCATTCATTGAAATTTTTTGTGACAACAATAAATCAAAATTCTTATCATGATAAGAAATTTTTCATGATAAATGATACAATAAATGCCCACCCCTAACTCGAACGTCAGGAAATAAGGGCCGATTTATCGGTGCACCCCTTGTGTCCGTTGAAGTTTCTGGCTGTAACTTGACAAAATATAGTTTCAGGGATATTAACAATTTTGCAAGTCTATGATGTGTAAAAACTGTGGTCTGTAAAAACATAAAAACACATTTCCCCACACATTTCTCCCTTCAGGTCATCGAGCTCGTGAATCTCTACGGCAACAAGCAGTGGGCAATGGTGGCCAAGCATCTGAAGGGTCGGCTGGGGAAGCAGTGCAGAGAGCGCTGGCACAACCATCTCAACCCCAACGTGAAGAAGTCGTCATGGACAGCCGAGGAGGACCTCATCATCTACAAAGCCCACTGCCTGTTGGGAAACCGTTGGGCCGAGATCGCCAAGCTGTTGCCCGGAAGGTCCGCTGACTCCAAAGTCCTTTTTGTTGGTTCTGGAAAAGCCTGCCCGATCCCCCGACTATCTCATTTTACGGTTTCTGTTGACAGGACGGACAACGCCGTCAAGAACCACTGGAACTCCACCATCAAACGCAAGCTGGAGATGGGCTTCTACGCCCGAGAGGTGTTCAGACCGAACGAGCTCGAAGAGCTGTTGGCACGCCTGAATAAAGACTCGCAGGTAAGTTCACCTCAACCTGATGCTCAGCGCCGCCCTGCTGGCGCTGCGTGGTGCTGATCCCACTGTCCTGCCTTCTGCCACCCAGGGGGGCAGCAGCTGTCAAGATGCTTCAAGCAAAGAAATGGAGCAGAAAGACCAGCTTCCAGTAAGAACATGTTACATTTAGCTCAGCAAGTATTCAGAGATGACAGCGTGGATAAAACATGTTATCACCATTTATTTTCTGTTTGGAATGTGGAAATTAAATGATACTAGGCCTGTCATGATTAATTTCGCTGGACAATAAATGAACCCAGAAGTTATTTCGATAATGATCCGACAAATGCAATTGTAAAAAGGTCAAACCTATGGAAAGTCTATTGGACACCGTCTGCATCGCCATGCATCAGGACACTTTTCTTTTTGTGATAGTGTTTATTTTCTTTTCTTAGTGGCCCTAATACTCCGTCTTACTACCAGAATAGATGTGTTGAAGTTTAAGGTCTACGGAGTACTTCTGCAGGCAGCTGTAACTGTGTAAACATTAGGACAGACCGAACTAATATCTCCTTTAGTTAACAGCTGCTATCAGTGAGTTCTGCTATTTCTAACCAAGCTGCAGAAAGCACCGGCTGCCAGTGAAGCAGAGCCATCCAAAGCCGTCTCATCACCGAGGGACGATTCAGACATCAAGATGGAAGTTGACCCTGGTGAGGAAGCCAGCGGTACCAACTGGGTGGTGGACAGCTCTGGTTTCCTTTCCCCCACTGGCCCCGCCCTGAAGGAAGTGCTCGACATGGTGGACGGGGTAAGGATCCCTACTGCAGCAGACATGAGTACAAAACATGGCGAGCAAGACGAATCGTCCCCCCTGTCCCACATGCAGGACCTGGATGGCTGGTGCAACCTGGCGGCCTTTGACCTTCCAGAGGACAGCCCCAGCCCCGAGCGCCACCAGTTCCGCCTGGAGGGCTCCGCCCTGCAGGAGCTGAGCAAAGGCAGCAGGGGAGAACTCATCCCCATCTCCCCCGGGGGGATCAGCCCGCCTTCCATACTGACCCGCCGCAGCCGGAGACGCGTCACACTGTCTCCAGACGGCGCACACTCCATGACGCCCAAGAGCACTCCGGTCAAAATCCTGCCATTTTCTCCATCTCAGGTGAGCTGTTGGCTGCTCAGGGTTTCACACGTTTTCTAATGAATTATGTGAACTGCATTAATCAAAATGTTTTTATTAGGGATGCACCGATCCACTTTTTTCACTTCCGATGCCGTTATCTGAGGTTTAGTATCAGCCCATAGAGAAACGTAGTGCTGAATTGATTTAAAGTGTTTCTTTTTTTACAGTGTTTCTTTTATTATATATAATAATAAATGATACATGCAAACATAAATGTAGTGAATTACAAATTCATTTAATAACTACACCAGTACAGCACATTTAAAGGGGCGGTATTATATGTTAGCGCCATTTTACAGCACAATTAAGTAACTATATTACCTTCCATTGTTATAAAAATGTTGAATATGTGAAATATGCCTTAAAAGAAATTTGACTGAATGTTGATAAATGTTTGACCAAGCTTCACAAGTTTGGTCAAACATGTAAAAACAACATTAATTTGTTCAGTCAGTGCTATTAAGAGTATATCAGCCAATGCTAAATAAATAAATAAACTGACAAAAACAGGTTGTCTACTTTAGTTAAATATGTAAAAAATAAACTGCAACGACCTTTCAAATGGTTCAGAAAGTGTGATTAAGAATTCTAAATATAATGTAAAATTAACAATAAAGCGTGATGTTGCTAAGGACACAAAGCATAGAATTAGACTGAATACATCTGCCCTCATGGATAGACCACATTGTCACCGATACCCAGTCTAGAATTTTTTTCAATATCAGGACAGATGCAGATATTAATATTGGATCAGTGCAGATCTAGTTTATATCAGTATTGAAAGGATTGTTACCGTGACTCGATACCGCTGAGGTCCATATAGTCCGGTCACCAGCTGATTCTCTAACTGAATGTCTTGTTACGCCATCTTGTCTAGTGGCCATGTTGCAGAGAGTAACCCAAACAGTTCTGAGGCCTGCTGCTGATTTTCCTCTTTGTTGTTTCAGTTCTTGAACCTGTGGACGAAGCAGGACTCTCATGACCTGGAGAATCCCTCCCTCACGTCCACGCCAGTGTGCAGTCAGAAGGTCATAGTGACCACACCACTGCAGCGAGACAAGACCCCCCTCACCCAGAAGGAGAACTCAGTGTATGCAATGGAATCTGGTGATTGGCTTGGACTGCATATTCCATCCACAGATAAGCGTGAGCAACGTTTTTTTTTTTTTCTTCAGGTTTGTTACACCTAACCACAAATCGGAGCTGAGCACAACCCCGCGGACGCCAACGCCGTTCAAAAATGCCATGGAAAAGTACGGCCCCCTGCAGCCTCTGGTGAGCGCCGCTCTGAGGCTCCAGAAACCGCTACCTCCTTGTTTTTGAGTTTACCTTCACTTCCTGCTTTGCCTTCTCAGCCTCAGACTCCGAACCTCGAAGACGACATCAACGAGGTCATCCTGAGAGAGGCAGGCATCAACATGGTTGTCGTCCAGGCAACGCCGCCTGATCCCCGCCGCAAAACAATGGTGAGAACCAAGCAAAGCCTTGGAGGCTTGGTACTAGGGCTGCACCGATAAATCAGCCATGATTTCCTCAATTTTGGGTGGCCTTGCAAAAGAAACTGATTTTTTTCCCACCGATGCTTATTTCTTTTATTTGTGTTTTGACCTCAGCACCGCCCTCCTATGAAGAAAGTTCGGAAGTCCCTGGCTCTAGACGTCATGGACTGCCGGGTGGTGCCAATATCCAAGCGCAAATCCAGCAAAGCGGAGGCCAAACGCAGCATCAAGGTGAAGTGGGAATGAATGGAACGATGGCTTCCTTGCAGACCGAGCGCCCATAAACACTGAGCTTTTCGTCTCTCCTTCTTGGTCGCAGGAAGAACCGGTGACGGTTTGTCTCAACTCGTCGTTTTGCAGCAAGAGGCATGAAAACATATTAGACCAGGGCTTCCTGTTGGGACCGAGCGACACGGCCATCTTTCCCAGCGCAGCATCTCCTGCACCTGTAGGTTCCTGTAGTTTTCGAATTGAGAACATAAAAAAAAAAAATCTAATTTTTCCATATTTGTATACATTTATTATTTCCAGATGTCAAAAGAATGGAAGAAGGTGGTTTGTGGACAAACTAAAGACCAGCTCATAATGACGGAGAAGGCGAGACGCTACCTCCGCTCTCTGAAGAGCCATCCACCAAGCCGGGCTCTGATTCTGTCCTGAGATCCTTCTGCCTCCCTGGAAAACAAAGAAACGACAAACAAGACACCTACAGTTAAAATGACTCATGTTGCAGTGGTGCTTTACTTCCCATTATAGTTGATCATACTTGCTAGAAAACAACAGTGATTCTAAGAGTAACAAATCAGTGAAAAGTCAGGGTTTTACATTGCATAATGTATCTGAAATGTAACCATTTGTTTTGTAACGTTGTGAACTACAAACACTCGGGTAGAGTTTCCATATCTAGTCATAGTATGGAGAAGATTTAGATGTCAGTGGTAGGTTGAGGGATCATGTGGTTTTTAGGATTCCCCACCCCGCGGGGAGGAACCAACATGTTCCAGTTACATGAATAACTGGTAAATAAAGTTGGCTCTCTACCTTGTTTTATTAAGAAAAAAATGGTTCAGCCTGTTAAATTTTAGGCAAGAGTCATAAAGCAGAGAACTTCACTGAGCACTGTTTAAAAGGTGGATGTGTTTAAGGCACTCTTTGTAAATATATTTAGGCTAAAATGTTTTACTCTTGTGACAGTTTGTCACAAGTGGAATAAAAACAAATGTATGTACTGCACCCGTTTGGCTCTTTTTTTGCTGCTTGACCTCATAGGACTCAAAACAAACGAAGGCTATTTGTTTATAAATTAAATTAGAAAAGAAGATGAAACGTAAATAAAATAGGCATTTTCCAATTAGGTACGTTTTTTTTTCCTTTGAGTTCTGATATTACGAACGTACGACAGATCATGACCAGGCTAAGAAAAAATACATGAATAAAAAGGAATGCTGTGCTGCCTGTGAATCTACCTGTGTATTGATTGTATAAATGGACATACCTAATCTTTTAACACATCAGCATCAAAACATTGGTAGTAGGACTTTAAAACGATTGTGCAAACGACAGTATTTCGAACCATGGACCTCACGAGTAGCTCACATCATATCAGTATTTTTGACTTTTTTCTGGTAAAGCGTCTATAATTTTTAATTTTTGAAAAGTATCTTAGTCGGGTACTAATACTCTGTCGAACATAAAATCCAAAACGTATATTAAGATGTTTAAAGTAATGACGTGTTTTTGAAGCTTTTTAAAAACTTGGATATAAATCACAGTTTTGCATGCTTTAATGCTTTTATTTTGAAAGCAACCGTTGAAGACGGAAGTCATCCGTAACCTGACAGGTTTCTCTCTGGGGCACCGGAAGCAGTCGTGGGTTTGGTGACGCTGCATTAGACTGCAAGATATGATTCGGACCAGTGAGTATATTCAAATAATTAATACAACATTCTGTGCTACTGATTCGTATTGTTCATTAAGTTTATATTATAAATGAATATTTAACTATATAATTAGATAAAAACGCCGCTTGCTGCACGCGCTGCGGTGCTTCCTGTCGAGGTTAGCCTGTTCTGCTCTTAGCTAACCCTTTCAATCGGCGCGAGACTTATCTGAATGAATGAACGAATAAATGAATGAATGAATAAAATATATAGTTATGTGTATGTGTCTTTTCTATGTAATGTAACAGTGAAGCACGCGCTCAGGCCAAGTGGTGGGCTTGCTAACTTCGGCTGTGTGTCCGCGGAGCTATTCGGGGTTCTCCTCCTCAGCCTGGCTCTTGCTGGAGCTCAGGCTCTCACACCGTCTCACCACCTGTCCCTGTCTGATGTGGGCCGGCTCCAGAATCTTCTGAACCAACCATACGACGACCTGGAGTCCGCATACTACTCTGTGGTTGGGCTCACCAAGCTCGGAGCAGCTGTTCCAGATCCTGCAGTAAGATATTCACCGCTTCTGGTTCTGAGCAAAAACTATTAATGTCACCAATGATTCCATTCATCATGTGCTGTCCTACATGGGGGTCTCCTTATAAATCTGTTTTGCAGGAAGTTTGCCAGTTCCTGAAATCCCAGCTGGATCCCGGTAGTGTTGATTCTTTGTTCTTTGCTGCTGAAACCAGTAAGGCCATTTCAGGATGTGAGGTATGAATTATTATCCTGCTCATTTACATCCCCCACACTAGTTTAGTCATAGTTTTGTTGAGCACAGAACATGGATAAATAAAAGCCAGTAAAAGAAAGAAATTGTCATTTTTAAAGACAAAACAATCACTACAGAAGATTGACAAGATAAACAGCATTAACAAAATTTCCATTTTAATTCAAATATACTTAATTTATCCTTAAAGGAAACCGAATGTTGTCGTAACTCGTATCTTCAGAGTTGTTGGGGATGGTGTTGCTGTGGGTACTAAAGATCTCCAGTGGCAGTCAGTCTTGCAACACATCTACTGAGGCCTCTGACTGAAAACTGTTGCTGTGACATGCTAATAGCTTTAACTGCTAATAAAAAAACCCTAAATGTCATTTAAGAACATGAAGAAAACGCATACAAAAAACCCATATAATTGATCAGATTTTTATTATTAGTGCTGATATTATATTTTTGATATTATATTTTGACTATTTTTTTTTTCCACAGCAGGATTGAACAGCATAGGAAGTGTTCTATGTCTTACATTTGACGCAGTGGAAATAACCCTGGTCCTTTTTTTAGATCCCTGTTTCCAATGAAACCAGGGACATCCTCCTGGCGGCGGTCAGTGAGGACTCGTCCATGTCTCAGATCCACCGGGCAGTGGGCGCTCTCAGCTCCTTGGGGCTCCCACTCGCTTCACAGGAAGTGGTCGGCGCCCTCACGGCTCGTATCAACAAGGAGGACAACGTCATGGCGTAAGTGAAACGTGGAATCGGTCCGATCAGCAGCTCCTCTGAACGCTACCTTACTCCGCCTGTTTGTGTGCAGCATCATCTCGGCCCTGCAAGCCGCATCCCGCCTGTCCCAACAGGCAGAACTGGGAGGAATCCTGGAGGAGATTGAGGTGATTCTCCCAGCCTCCACTAGGTGGTGCCATATTGCCGCTGTGGAATCGGTTTGAGAGGTTTTTGTGTTTTCTCTCTCAGGATCTGACGGCTCGCCTGGACGACCTGGGAGGCGTGTACCTGCAGTTTGAGGAGGGGCTGGAGGCCACCGGCCTTTTTGTGGCAGCGGCGTACAGCCTGTCGGACCACGTGGATATGGAGCCGCCTCTCAAGGAGGTAGGAGTTCTCGCATCATCTCAGTTTTTCCTCTGATACCCCTGAAAGTAGACCTGTCATAATAAACAATAAATCAAAATTAAAACAGCTCAGTAATTTCCATTTGAATGATTCATAATTTTTTTCTTTTCTCTCTTTCTACCAAAAATTGGATGATAAAACTTTTCGGTCCAGTGCTTGGGTCTCAACTAGAACCTTTTTTGAAGGACAATTTTATTGACAGAGACTTCATAATTCATTTTATTTATTCTTTATTTTGCATATTTAAAATGTCTCCCAGTTGTCTCAACAGTTTCAGTGTTGAATGTTACAATTTAAAGTTTATTGATCTTTGAGAATGCATTATTATGCCATTACTGTTATATTGCTAGAAAATTGTCTCAAAACAACAATATTATCATTTATCGCTGCAACTTAGCCAAATTTGCCTACCTGAAAACCTGCTCTCTCCCCTCAGGACCAGGTCATCCAGCTGGTCAACTCCATCTTCAGTAAGAAGTCGTGGGACTCTCTGTCTGAGGCGTTCAGCGTGGCGAGCGCTGCTGCCGCCCTGTCCAACAACCGCTTCCACGTCCCTGTGGTGGTCAGCGCTCAGGGCCCGGCCACCGTGTCCCACAACCAGCCGACCCTGCAGGTACACCCACTAGCCGCTTCCTGCTGCGCACAAACACGTGGCTAAAGAACAGCTTTTTCCCAACAGCTGTCAAATCAATCTGTCCACTTTCCATCCTCTTTGCCCCCCTGCAAACACACCACACCCTCATGCTGCACCCTACGAACTGATTAAGACTTTATTTATCACTGAGGGTAAAACTCCAATGTCATTATGTTCTTGAAACATAAAGACAAATAATTATCTTATGTCTGTAACGGTGTCATGGTGGTGATGTCATGGCTCTGGGTGTTTTATTCCAGCTCCTGGTCACTGACGTCATGTCCCAGCCTCTGGCCTCAGCCAGCGTTCTGGTGGAGTCTGCATATGCTTTGGCCTCCAAGAGCACCGTTCTCAACCAGGCACCGTTCACTCATAACAAGTACGTATGATGAAGGTGACCTCACAGGAGGCGGAAAGTGACTGAGAAAGGAGGAGAGGAAGAAACTGTATTGTTGCTAAGCCTTAAAGATTTAAAGTTAAAAAAAAAGATCAAGATTAACAAATATATTATTTCCTAGTGTTTCCCCTACGAACTTGGCTTTGGTGGTGACATGGGGAGGGATTTTTAGAGGTGCACAGACTGATTGGCCTGATTTCTTTAATTTTGGGTGAATCACTATCGGTCAATACTTGCATATGGAACTAATCTTAACTCATCTTTTCTACATTAGGAGCCCTCGACGTTTTTACTCCACTAGTTACTAGGATACCTGTGTAGGATAGCGGTGCGTTCGCACTAGGGCTGGGTATTGTTAGGAACCTCACGATTCGATTCGATTTCGATTATTGCTGTTGCGATTCAATTCGATATTGATTTAAAGTTGTGAAGACACAAATGATTTAAGATAATGTTGACATTTTTAAAATATTTATTTTCATACAAACTTCTGTAACATCACATTTCTGAGCAAAGAAACAAACTTCTTTCTGCAATGTGCTTAAAGTAGAAAACTGTTCTTAATAAACAATAAAAAATAAAGTGCATGTAAAATAAAATTAGGCATAGCTTATCTCTTGAAAGTCTAATATAAATAAAAATGCATTTCAATAACATCTGTGCATATTAGTGCAGATTTAAACACAAATCATAGGGTTGTATTCAACTGAATTGCACTGAAAAAGTTTAGTGCTTGTAAACATTCTTAGCTTTTGAACATGTAGTGATTAACCTCTAATTTTTGAACATATCTTGAACTGAACTATAGTACTGTAGCCAGAAATAAAGAATTGTACTGCAACAGTACAGTTCTTAATTCTGGTTACAGACTAAGTGGGCACGTGGAGATTCTTGTTCAGAAAAAGCATCTGATCCACATGCTCAGGCTTCAATGCACTTCTCTGGGCTGTGACTATGTCACCTGCTGTGGAAAAGATCCTTTCAGCAGGTACACTACTGCCTGGGATGCAAAGGTACCTTTTAGCTTGGCATGACAACAAAGTATGACTTCCATGAAGGGGCCTGGTCTGAAGCACATTTGACACCAATTCCCACTCGTTCGATATGAAATGAGAAGTGATGGTTAGTAGGGGTCGGTCGCTCTCGAGGTCCAGCCATCACACGTCAGAGCAACTCTTTCGGCCGACTTTAACGACTCCAAAACGGCTGTCTTCACCTCTGTATACAGTGACGGCACAGCGACTTCTGTCATGCATTTACGTGTTTGTATTGCGTAGCGTGGTTCGAGTATCTTTAGCATATTCTTAAAACCCTTGTTTTCAACAACACTGTACGGTCGTAGGTCCTTGCAAATAAACACGGCTACAGACTTTGTGATTTTTTTGTGCGCGGGCAGATCTTGGCGGAAGTTTAGAGATTAATGATTTGTCGATTTGTGTCTGTTTGGAGTCAACCGGTTGTGCTTCGGGTTTTTGTAGCGCATCTGCGTGGTATCTGGTTAAGTGGTTGCGCAGGTTTTTCGTGTTACTGCAGTACTTTAATTCTCTCTGGCACAGCTTACATACCACCTTGCTTTTGTCGACTTCTTGAGTTCCAGATTTAGATGGGAAAGCAAAATGAGCCCAAACATCTGACTTAAAAGTTGACGGAGTTAGCTTTCTACAGCTGCTCACCATGACTGTTGTTATGCGCTCAGGTGCTCAGCACAGTAACCAAACTCGCAGCGCCCCCAACGTGTCAGGAGGTGAATGGATTCTGAGGAGCCCCCTAATCGATTATGAATTTTGCGTGAAATTATTGCGATGCATCGATTCTTCAATTATTTTACCCACCCCTAGTTCGCACTACGTTTTCCTGTGAAAGTGTAGTGCGAATACTTTCAGCTGAAGAGAGAAACTCAAATTAGCTAAAAAGCTAAAGTGAAGCAACAATTCTTACAGGGCTTTTACAATAAAGCTGCTAAAATAACTTAGATCTGAGTAGGTCTGTCCCAATAAGAAATAAATCAATTAATCACATGATGAATTAAGACAAATCAATAATTTCCATCTGCATGATTTATCATTTCACCCATTTTTCTCTTTCAAGCAAAAATTGGATAATAAGTCTTCAGTCTGGTGTTTTGTTCTCAACTAGAATGTTTTTTTGAAGGACAATTTTGTTAGCAGAAACTTCATAATTAATTTTATCTGTTGTTTTGTTTATTTAGTTTGGATATTTAAAATGTTTTCCAGTTCCAGTGTAAAATGTTCACTAGAATATAAAGTTTATTGATCTTTGAGAGTGTGTTTTTGAATCATTATGCCATTACTCTACTACTTGAAAATGGTTTCAAAACACCAATATTATCCTTTATCACAATAACTTCTGGGACAATTAATCATCCAGCAAAAGTTGTTGATGTGACAGGCATAGATCTGATTGGAAATAATAGTTTAAACTGCTGTTTTCTAGCTTTAATTTTATGAAAATGTTCAAATGTTTTATCCTTTGAACATACCTAACTGCCTCTGGACTCATTTACAGTTTGAATGTTAGCCTTTAGCTAACATAATGCCGAAGTAGCTGTGCCAAAAGCAGAAACCTTTAGAAAATATGTTCTTCATGAGAAAATTAAGAAAAGAAGTTAAAGTACTAAGAGCCAAAAGTCATGGAATAATCATGTCCTAAAAATGGGAAATATTTTGAAATTTGATAAAAAGATGAAATAAACACAGTGAGATCATCTGAGGTGTGTGAATGCATTGATGCCAATACTTCAAAAATATATAGAACCTCAATATGAATTGTGATGATGGGAGCAAATGAATAAGTAGAAAATATTTTCAATTTAATGGCAATATTTAACATCACGATATGTTTTTTTCAGTATCGTGCTACGCTAATCCACAACAGGATTACCTATCCCTAAGCTAATGCAGCTCTGATTTCCTCCATGTTCTGCCTTAATAACTGTGAATCCCATATGGGTGTGGGCAGCAGTCCTGCTGATCACTTACTGTGTTGTTCTTTTTTCCTGTTTTCAGTGGCGTCTTTGAACTGAATTTCATGTCCAGCAAGCCGGCCAGTGGATATTACCAGTTCACTATTGGTGTGACTGGGGACAGCCGACTGGTGGCCAATCACATTGAGGTACGATTAGTTTCACTAACTAGCTATGTTTAGGTCAAGTGTAGACGACTATAAACTACTCTCTGCTTGTGGAACTTTACATAACTCCACATTTGATTAGTTAATAGTTGATTATTTAATTAGATTCCAATGATTAATCTCCATATTTAATTTAAATATTAGTGTTAAATATTGACATGCTTACTCATAACTCCTGTTCTATGGGGCATAAAATGCTAGCTAAAATGTCTGTTCATATGCTTTAATCAATGGTGGTAAGTAACAAAGTACAAGTACTTTGTTACTGTATCTAAGTACAATTTTCATCCATCTGTACTTTACTTAAGTAGATTTAATAATGGATACTTTTAGTCCACTATGTTTTACAGTAAGTATCTGCACTTTCTACTTCACTACATTTCTAAAAATCTGTTGGGTTGCTCGTTACATCCAAGTCGCTTTGTGCTTTTTTTTCCGTTAAAATGTGAAGTACAGGGACTTAACGTGGCACTTTAAAAATCCAAGCAATAACTTGATTTATTAATTACGTGTGTCTGTTGTTACCCATCGCCTCCTGCTAGGCCTGTCGCGATAAACGATAAATCGATTAATCGTACGATAAATTAAAACTATCGACGTCATTTTAATTATCGGCATTATCGTCTCTTCCGGCCTTTTTCTCTTTCTGTTAATGACACTGAATGAAAAAAGGTTCAACTCCGGTGCTCTCCACTGACTCTCCCTTCCTCATTTCCTTAATGTAATGCCCAGCGCACACTACACGATCTTAGAGCTGTCGGACGATTGTCGGCCCATTTTCAAAACCTGACAGACCACACATTAGCCGACAGAAATCCTAGGTATAACGGTTCGATCGGGTTCGTTCCTGCCGTGTGGTGTCCAACAATGGGCACAAAATAATGGCTACAAGTCCAGTGAACTAATTTTAAAACCAGGCATTAATCAATGCTTTACTACAATCTACCTGCAATGCATGTGGCTAGTGTCAGCGTAAAGTCCTGACTGAATGAAAATCATTATAACTTATTTACGTCACGTTAACGAAGAACAGCTGAAAAGTTACCGGGTTTATCAACTGCGGTAGCAATTTCGCTCCAACTCCTCCTCTTGTCATTTCTATATTCTTTGCATGTTGAATAAACATTAATGTTGTTTCCACATATCATCTCCAATGTCCGCTGGGATTCCCCGACGTAATTTCCCCTCAGAAAGTGCGGAGGAGAATCCGCGCTTTCTGATTGGCTGCCTGTCACATTCAACAGGTTGCGTTAAAGCTCCCAGTCGGGGAAAAACCCTAATTTGGATCAGAGGACGATCTACCGTAACACACCACACAATCTTAGAAAGACCAACGTTTTAAGATTGTTGTAAGGGGAAAAATAGGAGCAAAAAATCATGTAGTGTGAACTATTGCATCACGTAGTCGATGTGCCCATCTTCTCTATTTAAATCTAATTATTACTGAAGGGCAACATAATATACAGACTTCATAATCTGCACTCTTTTGATTGAATGCAGTATTTATTTCCACTTTTACTTTATGTTGTTTAGTTTTTTTTTTCAAGTGCGTTTTTTGTTAATGGAGACTGAGAATCCATTTTATTTTTGTTTTTGGTTGTTTTGTTTATTTTGTTTATCAGTTCCAGTGTTTAGTGTTCTTTTGAAAATAAAGTGTATCTATCTTTGGCAAGAAATCGCATGCATTATTACGTCATTTCCATTAAATCAGTGTAAAAAGGTCTTCAAACAATATTATCGTTTATCGCAATAATTTTTGAGACAATTAATCGCTCAGCAAAATTTGCTATCGTGAAAGGCCTACCTCCTCCTTTCTTGCACGTGGTGTTCCAAGACATGCGCAGTGGTTTTCTCTGAGCGGGAGAAGATGTCTGTCTAAAATTCCGTTACATAAATCATAAGATTTGGCGACATGTAAAATCAGCAGCACTTCACTTTCACAGACGATGGGGACATTGTCCAACTTTTAGCGTCACTTGGAAAGGAAGCTTAAAGAAAGGTAAGCTATGCTTACATGATGTTAGCAAAGCTAGCTGTACAGAGACACATATATTGCATCTGCGATGAAAAAAAGTTGTCACTCATGCGCTGAATTATTGTGAGGAGGTGTTGACTGAGGTGTCGCTTATATGGGACGACGCTGTGACCCAAGTCTGCGGTACAATGATATAACATTCACGAACTATCCGATTCTTCTGGACAGATTTTTACTAATCCTGTAGGACTGAAGCCTCACTGAGAGCCGCTCTTTGTTCTTGTAATACCCTGCATACTCTGCAGTGGCTATTATTATTTTATTTAATAAAAAAATAAATACATATTTATTTAATTGCCGATTAAATAACATAAGCATGCTCATTGCTCTTTGATTGTTTTCGTCACCTGTCATGGTGACAGACAGGGTGAGTATAGTCACGGTGCTCCTTCTGCTTGGTTACTTCTTGCTTGTTGCGCCTTGGACAGTGTTCATAGTTGAGCATTGTTTACCGTTAATGCATTGCCTTAATTGCTGTTTAATAGTGCAGACAGTTGTGGTTTCTGACATGGGCAATATGGGCAACCACCCAGGGCGTTATCTTTTTAGGGATGGCAGGAGACCTCTGTGGATTGTGGCACAGAGATGGAAACAAAGCAGAATGAAGGAGAGTTATAAGGATGTTGATTAAATTTGTTCCAGCTCTAAGTATATAATACTTAAGTGTTTTATGGGAATGTGGATCTTTCAGATCAATTTGAGAAGCAATTTTGATAGGTGCACTTAATTTTATTGTGTCATGTAGTGCAGGGCGCTGGTCTTGATCTTGACTTGGTCTCAGATTAGGTAGTCTTGACTACAACACTGCTACGTGGCTCCTTGGTTGCATGACCTCCTCCACCCACCTTTGTTCCATCCCCTTTCTGTTGGATTTTTTTCAAAATCAATACCACCAGTGGCAAAAAAGTTAAGTTCATGCTATGTGAGGACTGGAGACGAGATGTTTCCATCCCTGAAATTATGATGCATAGAATCACATATCTAAGTCTAAACTGTCACAGAGAGTAAACACAATAAAAACATGCTTTATCTGTGGCATTGTTCATTGAAATGGCACATTACTGATGTATTAAAATTAAATGCAATAAATACACTTAATGATATTGTATTAGCGAATGTATATACTTGCATTCAGCAAGTACTTTTACTTTTAATACTTAAGTATTTTTAAAAACCAGTACTTTTTTACTTTTACTCAGGTAAAAATGTTAATGTGGTACTTTTACTTTTACTAGAGTACATTTTTGTCTGTGTATTTGTACTTTTACTTAAGTACATTTTTTGAGAACTTTCTCCACCACTGGCTTTAATGTTGGCAAACATGCTACTGCTTCTACTCTGAAGTTCCATCTATCCATTCATTTTCTAACACCTTTGTCCCTAGTGGGGTCAGGAGGTGCTGGTGCCTATCTCCAGCGAATGTTTCGAGCGAGAGGCGGGGTCACCCTGGACAGGTCGCCAGTCTGTCACTCTGAAGTTTTCTTTTCTAATTTTCATTATGACAGTAGAATAAGGAAAGTTCCACAAACCTTTTAACATTTTTATTTCACCTTTATTTGTAAATCTCATTCAAACAAAGGGTTTCATTTTTCAAGAGCAACCAGTTTGAAATATACATACAAAACAATAATACAAAACATAATATAATCAATTAACTGAAAAAGTACAACTCAAAATAACAAAAACCCCATAGCAGTAAAACATTAGGAGCTGAAGCAATATTGCTAAATGCCTGATTATCCATAAAATAATCAGAGACTGAATCATTCTGTTTGTTAGTGTTGCATTGCGGGTAGGTTTTTCATATTATAGCAGCTTCTTTTGCTGTTTGGTTTTGGACACCACCAAATTGAGTCTCAGCTGGTTAAATAGACGTGAGCAAAAATGTACATGTTTAAATCCAATGTGGCACATTTTTCCTTCATCTTTGGGTCAAAACCAACCAATATTTGAAATGTATATTCTGCAACAAAAGAACAATTCTTCTACTTTTGGAGCTCCGCTGTGATGGGTTGAGGGCGGCAGATTACATGAACAGGAACATTTCCTGTTCATCCAGGAAATGTCATCCAGATTGATTTAGTTACTTCTAAATCAGTATCATTCAATACTGATTGAACAAGCAAAGATGCACAGTGTATTCACATTGTTTTCTAAACATAGAACAAAACCTCTGAAGAATAAAAACAATTATATATAATCATGTTTATTTTTGAAAAAGCTATTGTGTAGAAATTTTTAAAAGGAAACAACCTTTTACATTTAGTGTGGATTACAGGCATTGTGTCCTGTATTCATTTCCAACAGATGTTGGATGTTTTTAAGGTTAATCAGAATTACGGTCATTGAAAGTTTTATAATAACTATTCTATTGTTAGCTAAGGCATAAAAAGATACAAATATCTAATCACAGTTGCATAATTGAGGTTAGAGAGATGCACCAATCTGGCCAGTACCATATTTCAGATATATTTGATAATTAGTTTCCAATTTTGACCAATCCCATTCTGATTCTTTTTATTATTTCCTTTTTATTTAAACATATATTTGTTTACCCTTGACCAACTCTTTTATTACAGGCAAATGCAAAGTGGAAAACTTTAGATTTATTAGAAAGATAAAAGTTAACAAGGATAACTTTGCAATCTCTTCATTTTCTGTTGAGTTCATCTAATGAGGAATTTATGATTAATGTTTGTAATATTTACCTGTTGAATTAAGAGAAAACTGGAATGATCGGGCCTGAATTTAAACAGCTTCTCTCCATATAAGACACTATCAAAAAGACCTCCAAATCAAACCCACACACCCTGACCCCTACAAATACACACACTCCAGAACTGGTCTAATAATAGCCGCAGCTGCTTGACTCAGCAGCGTACTGCGTGTGTTAGTGTCTGCTTGGATCACAGCACATTTGTATATCCATTCAATAGAGAATGCAACATGAATCATAGCACCTCTGGATACAGCCACAGTGATCTCAACCAGTTTGTCTTTGTGTCCATTAGTTTTATGATACAAAGCCTTGCATAAGAATCCATGCCCCTAGACTTATTTCTCACATTTTGTTTTAAGATATTGTGGAGGCATTTATTAGGTATTAGAGGTATAAGATATTAGAGTCATCACTCTAAATAATCACTGTAAGCAGTGATTGTTTGTGATGTGGAAGGTAACCGTTACATGATTTTCATATCTCTGTGAATAGAAAACTGAAAAGTTGTGGCATGAGTGATTATGCATCCCTTTTAGTCTGACATCCAACACAAATGGCCTTTTTCCATCAGTGCCTAATCCGCGATGTGAGACTGGGCTCTACGCCACAGTGTTCTCACTTAAACCAAGAAGATGGAACACATCAGCCCAGTTCTAAAGTCCTTCCCCTGGAGTCTGTCATGAATAAGTTTGCCTTTATTGCCAGTTGGCTGGAAGATGTTTGCACATGTCTGCAGAGATATAGATCTTAAATCTTATTCAAAAAGGTCTTAGAAAGGTCTTAAATTTGATTTGGTGAAACCTGCAGAAACCTTGCATGCAGTGCTGAGGGTTTTCCACTAGTAATAATTATGTGGTATCAACCCCATTTTTAGAACCTATTTTGAAACCTCATAGGATTCAGTCACTGAGTGGTCAGAAGGAATCCACTGGTTGCTGAAAAATCAGTCACATTTAAAGTTTGTCATGAGCCATGCAGAAGAAGGGCTACAAAATGGAGCAATTCGGTCATCACTCTACAGTAGGGGCAGGGTCTCCTCCAGAAAACCTGCTAGGGCAGTCCACCAGCGGCCCACTATGCTTTTGTGTTTAAAAACATGTTATGTTCTCTTAACAGGAAATTAGCCTAGATAATGATGTGTTATTGTATTGTTTTCTTGTGGCTTTGCAAAATGCATCACATTTTAACCTGTAGTTACCTAAGGAACTGAGCTAATAATATCCCTTGTTTCATTTAAACTGTTGACTTGCAGCTGAAGGTCAAAGTTTCCACTGAGGTGGCTGTTACTAACATGGACCTCTCTGTGGTGGACAAGGACCAGAGCATCGGCACAAAGACCACCAGGTCAGGAAACATGGCGGACCTCTGGAGCTGCTGCTCTGCACACCCAGAGGCTAGATGTTTAACACCACTTGTTGTCTCTTCCTTTGGCCTGATAACATAGAGTGCAGTATCCCTCCAAAGCCAAGAGCTCCTTTACAGCAGACAGCCACCAGAACTTTGCCATGTCCTTCCAGCTGGTTGACGTCAACAATGAGCAGGAGCTCACCCCTCACCAGGTATGTCCTCTGAGCTATTGTTTCTGCTTTTATAATTACCGCTGTTAGCGTTAAATTATACAGCTGGTTGGCCAAGAGTTGGAGCTCATCACTGCGGTTAACACCCAACGCCTTTGTTGTCCCTACAAGACGTTTGTCCGACTGCACAATCAGAAAACCGGCCAGGAGGTCGTATTTGTTGCCGA
Source organism: Xiphophorus hellerii (assembly GCF_003331165.1). Lineage (NCBI taxonomy): Eukaryota > Metazoa > Chordata > Actinopteri > Cyprinodontiformes > Poeciliidae > Xiphophorus > Xiphophorus hellerii. Next base: position 32,554,898 of record NC_045691.1, on the reverse strand, counting down.
ACCAGACAGCAAGAACCTCTACAAGTTCGAGTTGGACACGGCTGAACGGAAGTCAGAGTTCGATTCTATGTCTGGTACCTACTCTCTCTACCTCATGGTTGGAGATGCCACCCTGGAGAATCCCATCTTGTGGAACGTGGTCAGTGTCCAACCAGGCTTTGTTCTCGGAAATGGCGGTTTTTCATATGTAAAGTGTTGCTGAAACTGACTTGTAACCTCTCAACAGGCTGACGTCATCCTGAAGTTTGCAGAAGAAGAAGCTCCAGTTGCTGTTCAGCCAAAGACTCTTTATGTACCAAAACCAGAGATTCAGGTCTGTTTTCTGTCAGTGTTTGTACATCCTTAACAAGGCTTAAATTCATCAAACTAAAACTAAGGCCTTAGAGTGCCCTAAATTCATTAAAAAATATATATAGATTGGCCTGAAATAATCACAGGTCTTAAATTTTGTCGTGAATATGTAGTTTTCTTTTCTTACTGGGCCTGTATCAGGCAAAAGTTTGAGTGGTGCACAGACATCATCACTGCCCTCTGTCTCTTGATTTGGTTAAGGCTACTGGTAACAAGCTGCTAATGCTAACTAGCCTAAATTGTTTTGTCCATCACAGGTAAGTGTGACTATATCGCCACGTAGCTGGACAACATTTGTCTTCACCATTGATTAGCTTCTGTTGACAACCCATATGAGGCTACATGCAGTCTGTGCCTGTTGAGAATGGATTGGACAGTCAGTAGTTTAAGGCCTAGTCCACATGTAGCCAGGAATGGGGAAATAAATAAATTTTTATCTATTTATATTTTAATGTGCTATTTCAAAGTAGCTCAATCTATTTATTTGTCCACACAAATGAACCTCCTGGGCCATGTTCATTTTTAACAGGAAATCGTGGTCGTTTTCAAGCAATCTGCTCAGGTTTTTGTGGTGCGCTGCACTGCCCCCTATAGGTTTGGCATGTTTAAAACAGTGCGGAGGGGCAGATTTTTTAATCAGTGTAATAGAGATATTGGTCTTAATAACGACTCAGGTAAGTGAGCACAAGGCTTCAGTTTGACTCGTGTGAAATCTTTTTCTGTGCAGCATTTGTTCAGGGAGCCAGAAAAGAAGCCTCCAACGGTGGTTTCCAACACCTTCACCGCTCTCGTACTGTCTCCGCTCCTGCTTCTGCTCATTCTGGTAATATTGAAAAACATGTTCAAAGTGTTTTTAAATTTAAAAAAAAAAATCTGTTGTAGTTCAGAAATCCATTTAGAAGCACCACTCATATAGTATTCGGTATTTTTATATCTACAATCCCATTTTCAGCAAGAACATGGTCAATGGTACTGTCCAATATAAATATAATGCCTTTTTTAATTTAAGAACACAATAGTGCAGTGTTGTTTTTTTGTCTGCTGAGTGCTGGGTATTGTTGCTGCTAATCATAGTATTTTATTAGCGATAAACCATTTATTCAGCTCTTTTGTTTGCCGCTCTGACTGGAGAGTAAAAATGATCTCATTGTTAGAATTTTCCCTCTCTTTTGTAGTGGTTTAAACTCGGAGCCAACATCTCCAACTTCAGCTTCTCTCCAAGCACCATCTTGTTCCACCTGGGACACGCAGGTAAGCTCCCACAGTTTTTCCACGTTTGCTTCGTGATTAAAGCTGTTTTTAATCATAGCATTATATAGAAATGGAATAAGACGCAAATTGTTTTGCTAAAGGATTCCTGCCTCTTGAACTTTGTCACATTTTCTCTAATTCTACAAACTCAACTAAATCTGACAGTGTGGCGTGTATTTTTCAGCCTGTCTGTATTGACACTGTTGTAGACGGTAGACTGTAGACTGTTGTAGTCTGAAATTGTTGTTAAATTTTATTTGCACCAGGCCCAGTCTGATTAGTTTCAAATAACCTCCATCTGCAAAGTTTTTGTTGGTGGTGTTATGCTAAGCTAACAGAGGATGGTTTGTCCTCTCTTCTGAGACTTAATCTTAGAACCAATAATGGGGCTCAGTTAAAAGTTTTGAGTTAATTCCAGTCTCTTTAATTAATTAATCCCATCTTAATCGAAAACCGTATATCTACAAAATACACAGCATTTTCAATTTAAATTATTGAATAAATAGATGTATGAGCTCAGCAACAAAAATATTTATTGTTTTTAATCTGTTATTTAGGTTCTTCAACCATCAGGTTGGAGCAAAGTGTTATTCTATCCATTCAGCTTCCCAGAGTTTCAAGAATTCTGATCTTTCATGGAACTTCTTTAGAAATATGTACTGTTTACGCCGACATTAGCGTTGGCTGCTACATGTCTAACATTGAGATGCTTTTTTAGGCTTGAATAAACTAACTCCTTTTGGCACAACATGAACACAACAATCGTCTTTTCCAGCGTCCAATCAGAATGTTTTCTTGAAATAAAAATGAACTCCCAGTGGACCAAGAGAAGCAGCTTTGCCGTCTGTCGCCGTTGCTGCTGATGTCACTTGTGCTTCAGATTTAGGGGCATAGCAGAAACGTGCAAATACAAAAGTTCCATCCGGAACCTTTTGTAGGTTGCAAAAAAAGTGATTAAAATTTTAACATGCTAAATTCTGGGTAAAAGTCCCAGCCCTAGTTGAAGCATTTTGGTGTTTGGCTAGGCAGTGGAATGATAATAATTTATGGACTATATACCTTCAGAAGGTTTTTGGTTGTACTTGATTTTATCTTAGGGGTGTCAGGTGAAAACAAATATTTGCCCAATATTCCAAATTTTTATTTGTAAAACATGTCTAAATATTACAGTCCAAGGAGCATGAGTAAATTTGCAAGACATTTTATTACATTTTATTCCTAAGGAAGCAGTAAGATGAAAAGGGTGCACATTCTTTACTTTGACTCTTCCGTCTCTTAGAACAATAAAGTTCATCATGTGGCCCTTAGTTTACTTAAAGTCTTCTGTTGTTCCAGCCATGTTGGGCCTGATGTACGTCTACTGGACCAACCTGAACATGTTCCAGACTCTGAAGTACCTGGCAATCATCGGCGGCGTAACCTTCCTAGCGGGGAACCGCATGCTGGCCCAGAAAGCAGTGAAGAGGTAAGTATTCTGACGGAGAGAGTCCTTCACCCGGACAGAAAAGCCTCGCCCCCCCATTCCTGGTGACGAACACTGGTGCTGCTCTTTGTAATTCTTAGCTGCAAACCTGAAGGAAAAGAGCCTTTTCTGTCTGTAGCTCCCCTTTTAATGGGACTTCAAAGGATCATTTCAGTCCAAAGGTCTCCGCCAGAAGAAGAGCTCATGAATACAAGGAGAGAAGCATAGCAACAGAGGGGGCAATTTCCCCCCCATCAGTATGTAGAGCTCTTCAGGGGCTGGAGTGAGCAATTTGCAGCCTGTGTTGCTGACTGAAGCGGTCACTTTGACTGCCCTCTCTTAAGCCAGCCCATTTAACCCCCTTTAAGCAAGGAGAAGGTTTCAGTGAATGATTTCCCTAATGTTGGACGTTTTCCTTCTGTCTTTTTAACCCTTCTGTCCACACCTTGCTGTCTCTCTACTCCTTTTTCAGGATTGCTGCAGAGCAGAGTAGTAGGTTGGCAAAGTATAGGAGCCTTCGGTAAAGCCCCCCCCCCACACTTTTGTAACATAAGAGTGGGTTCTGCTTCCAGGCTGAAGTAAGGGCGTTCTCTGAGACTGCATCCACACTGCATTTACCATAATGTGTGGCAGTGTGCATGGCTGTGTGGTGCTCTCATCTCCCAATCACTCACCCCATCATGACCATTACAACCAGAGTCCATAGCAGCAACATAATAATCCCTCCATTGTGGTCTATACTCTACTAAACAGTTTGCAGTTCAATTTTTATTTTTATTTTTTAAAATTTTTGAGACTCTATGCACATTTTATAAAATGCATGACCAGCTTCACTAGTTGGATGAATCCAGTCTGAGTAATCACTAATGTTTTCTTTCTTTTTTCCCCACAGAATGGAGAAAAAATAAAGACAAAAGAAGAAACTGATGGTGGTCATTTTGTAATTTTAATTTTTTGGTTTGCTACAAAATCAGACTCTGGGGAAAAATGGCACGAATGTTCAAGAATCCAATTGACGGTTTTAAACATGCAGTACGACTGTGTTGCCAAACAGAAGGGACAGAGACGCCTTGGGACAAACACTGATGGATTCTCCTGCAAAGGGCGGTAGAGCTACTGATCGTTGCACTTTTCTTTTTGTCCAACACAGAGTTTTTCAGTGAATTTTTTGTGGTTTCTTGATGAAATTGGGTTTTGTCCTTTTTTTTTTTTGTACATTCCTCGTCGTTGATGCTCTGTGTCCTGTTTCACCTCAGGAAGGAGCTGCTGCTTCTTCTTCTTCCAGAAATAATCAACAATTGGACATCGCACTGTCACCCCAAAATAATATCAACTACGCTGATGGGTTTTCCTGTGGTACTCTTTTATTTTCTACAGAAGATGCTCCCAGGATGTGTTGATGATAAAAAATATGTTTTTGTAATGAAGATGGGGAAAATAAAGAAGCTGAGGTGAATGTATGCTTGTTTGTCTTTATTAGTTAATGTGAAAAGAAGATAACTAAATGATTCTGAATAATCTCTCAGCAGAACATAAATTTAAAAAATATTTTTGTAAAGGTTTTAAAAGATTCATAGATATGAATAACTAAATGATTACAGACATGTAACCTCCTTTTCTTCCAAAATTTTTGCATAATGGAGGAGATGATTCAGTCTTGATCTTTATTGTATTCCTGTCACTGTCGGAGTACATCGTTCAATCAATGTCGCCTTCTTAAACAGGAAAACTTGTTCTGTCTGTACAGCATAAAAACATCTAGCAAGTAGTTGTGGAATCACTCTTCAAAAAGCCATTATTTTGAACAGTAAGTGTTCAGGTTCAAGGCAAACTTATATTTTGTATGTTTTCCCCCATTCCTGTCAAAGGCCACTAGAGTAAAAGAACTTAAACTAGTTCTGAAGTTTACAGAAATATCAGTAATGACCAGAGTTTGAGTACCGTAACTTAACTCACCCACATCTACGTCTTTATTAGAGGGTTATTAGAGGGTGGTGCAGCCAAGCTAACCAACAAAGATACAGCAGACTATTACAGGATAAGGGTCAATTCTAGTAGTGCAGAGTAACAATAGGGTTTAAATCCTCAGGTAAAAACAGCTGTTGGCAGTAAGTCATATTTTAGCTGACTAAAACATTTTAGCTAGCTAGCTCATGTTGAGGAAAAACTATATTCTCATTAAAATCCACAATTCACTTATAACACCAGGTGTTTCATAAGAAATGGTTTTTCAGTCTAAAAAGAAATTGTTTTTTTTTACCCTAAAAAAATTCAATATTAATAATGAAATGAACAAAATCATTTTTGTGATGCATAATTTGTAAATCACTGTAGAACTAAACATGGATCCATAGAGTTCTATTTCTTGGTCTAGAGCAGGGGTCGGCAACCTTTTCTATTCAAAGAGCCATTTGGGACCGCCTCCCAATAAAAAGAAAGCACTCGGAGCCACAACCCATTTTGACGTCATATATATAAAACCTATATGCTACGTACAAAAATCGATACTATGTTGCGTTTATGAAATCAACGAACTGCTGCAGAGAACACAAAATTTTATTTCTGCATGTAACAAAACGCATTTTACACTTTGTTGATGCTCAATTTCAAACAAAATACCCTCTGTCTATTTGGGTCTTTGTATTTAAGAAATAAAAATCGAAACTTACCCAACCCGCACTGAAGGAAAAATAGAAACAGAATGCAGTCACCTGTCCTCCTCTTATTCAGGAGATAAAAATCAAAACTTATCCAAATATTATCCACCGGCACTGAACGAACCAAGCAAACCAAAAAATGCGCAGTCTGCTTCTGTGTCCCGTAGTACGGTACGGAGCCCTCTAGGGGACATGGGGAATTTTTTTCTTTTGCGTTCCCTCGCAAAACTTTTGCGTTCCCTCGCAATACTGTACTGGTCAGTTATGCAGCATAATTGAACACTGTAAGCCTTTCTTACGGTGGGCGCCGTACTTTCTGCTTTAATATAAGGTTATGTGAGGTTTTTCCATGAATGTTAGTATCTTTTTGTGAAATATCTGAAGTTTTATATCTTTCTTTAGAATAGAAAGGCGCCACAAACCTACGATATAAACAGAAACCTTCCGTAAGTAGGAAAGAAATAAAAATACATTATAATTTGGACTATTTCTGAGTTATTATCGCGGGTAATAAATCATCTGACAGTTTTGATTGTGTCTCTGTTGTGTTCTAGTCTGAATGGTTTAAAGAGCTGCTTTCAGTGCCGCTCCATCTTAGACTTAACAGACATAAGCATACAGTAAAAAATAAATCGATTTTCAATCAGTGTTTTGCACCAAACAGTTTTTACTATTAACAAGTTTTTATTATTAAAAACACGACGAACTAATGATGGTAAAGGGCCGCACTGGGTTAACTCTGGAATCTCATCTGTCCGTGTATCAATCAGCTCCAAACCTTTTCTTTGTTCTGTCACAATTATCAATTTATTCCATTTTGATGATCAGGCTCCAAACTTTGCAAGGACTGACCGCCCCGCTCACCGCTTCCTAACACACACAAAGCCAGTATCCTTCCCATTCATACCTGGTGACGTCACTCCCACGTCGACACACCTAAGTGTCAAAGCCTCCTGCTCCTGTCATATCAATAATTACTTATTTCATTCATATTGCTCTTACAGAGCCTCAGTGAAAACTTGTTTATTATTATTAATAATTTTAGCGATTTTTAGCAAAGACAGAGTGTTTGCTCTTGAAATGTCTTTCAACATTTGACTTCTTGTTGTTTGCCAGTCTGTCGCCACATATTAAGCAGACTGGTGAACCAGTTTCATCAGCGGTGAAAGCAAAATGATCTGTCCACGTAGCATTAAATGTTCTGCATCTTCAGAATGTTTCCTTTTCTTGGATTTATTCATGATGTATCTTCCAGGCAAGGATCAAAAAGTCAATAAATCAGTGCGCTAAAAAAATGCGGTCTGCCAGACATGTGGGGTTCGCCAGGAATGCCTGTCGCGCGTCGGCGGACATGACGTATATTTTGGGTGCTAAAAATGTTCAAAACTTTTGTTTTAATGTTACAAGTTTACCATAATCTTCAGATTTAGAAATTTATTTTAAAATGATTTTAATTTATAATTTTTTAATGATTTAATTTTAATAAAATATTCTATTTCCCAAAGTCACTGGGAGCCACAACAGAAGGATGAAAGAGCCACACGTGGCTCCGGAGCCATTGGTTGCCGACCCCTGCTCTAGAAGAAAGTTTGTCTCCTCAGCAACAGGAATCAACCAGATACAGACTCTGTCCTGCTGGACATTTTTGATCTTACTTTTTATTTCCAGGCAGTTGTTATAATGCATAACTGTGGCAACAAGGTATTGTTTTTGCAGCTGGAAGCAGCTTATTAGCATATTAAAAATTCTAATAATACCTGAACTCTGACCCCAACTCACAGATGAGTTGAAATAGAGGCTATGTGGATTTACTTTGTGTTGCAGGCCAGGAACATCAGATGAAATGTACATGAAATGAAATGAAATTGATTAACCAGAACATTATTGTTTATTTCACTTTGTTCACAATCCATCTTTTTTTTTCCCCCCATACATTCTGTCTTTTACTGATTAATGGTTATTCAAAACCATAATACACTGCGGCACTGAAGTGCTACTCAATTATGGTCATGCCCAAAAGGAAAAAAAAATCCAACCCAGAGAGTTGATGTTGACGGCGGGGCTCAGTGAGGGAGAGTGGTAGTGATGATGTGAGCTGTGGGTGTGACTGAGCCCCAGGTTCAGTATAAACTGACCATGGATGCAGAGGGGGGCAAACAGCAGTGTTCCTGTCTCTTTTGTCCTGTTTTTCCCGGCAGGGACGGACGATGAGAGTGGAAGGCACCGAGTAGTGGCTCAGCAGGGACGCTCTCGATCTGCTTTAAAACTAGGTAACTCTCAACACACACACACACACACACACACACGCTACACATGAGTCTAACATGAACTGTTCCATTGTGTGTTCCCTTTATGCGTCTGAGGATACACATCTCCATGCCTCAACTTAGTTTTTTTTGTAGATTTTTTTTTTCAGTTGTGTGGTGACGCTGATGCTGGGAAACTGTGATTTCAGCGTTTTTTTCTTTTTTTTCTAATGTAATTTCTACTCCTGTCATTTATTCTGGTAGTTCAGTGTTCTCCAGGACTTACTGCGGTGATGGAGAAAGCTGCTGTGCTGCTGCTGCTCTTCTGCTGCCTGGTTATGTCTTTGTCAGGCTCCCCGCTCTACCCGTCCATCAGGTACGTCTCAACATTCAGAACTTGTTAAATGCTGTTTTTATAGAGCAATTTAAGGATCATTTGAAAGTTTTGGAAATCCCTCCCCACTGTTCGAGTCAGGTGTTTCTGTAGAAACTAAAAAACAGAATTTCATCAATAATATTTTGTATTTGGTTTTAATCAATGTTCTACAGTTGAAATAAGGATAGTGTAACAGCTAAAAGAAACTTAATAAGGTACAGTTCAAAAATGTTAAAGATGTATACACCTGAATTAAGCTCTAAAATTGTGTTTTACATTATTTTGCACATTTGAGTTCTTTTTAACTCAAAATTGTATTTATTTTTTTTTACAAAAAGATATTTTTGTAATTAAGGCAAACGTTTCTCAATATGTATCCACCTATCACTTATTGGCAATTGGGCAACAGGTTCAGGAGGTAAAGCCCAACATGTCTCTACCCAGCAACACTGTAGGTCATCCTGGACGGTTCCACAGTGTCACTATGCCAGAAAACGTAGGTCTCTGCAGCAGGCTCTTGCTCTGCCCTGTTGTTCTCCAGGATGCGCCTGTAAAACCCTCAAAGGTTCGATAGGAAGCTGACTTCAGCTGCTTGTAATCAAGCTCTCAGTACTTTCGAAAAGACCAGAGCTACAACTGCTTTTCTACAGAAGGCGCCTCAATCTGTTTATCCATCTACTGGTCTACTCTTCCATCACTCATGAAGAATAAGCTTGTCTGTCTGGAGCAAACACTGACCCTCACCAGTCTGGAGTGAGACATCCACCACGGTCATTGATGGGAGACACCAACAGAACCACATCCTCTCCAAAAAGCAACTGAGATCCGGAGATTCCCAAACCAAACACCCTCCTCTTCCAGACTGCTTTGGTATCGTTGTCTATGAAGCCCAAAGACTGGAAAGAGGCAGAGTGCAACACACAGATTTCATATCCCTAACAACCACAGTTGTGAGCTGTATATCTACCATATAAGCTCCTCCACCAGATGTCCCCATTTCACCCATTTTACTTGTTTGGGCGCCACCTGGTGGCGATAAATTGGTGGCTCTAATCCTTGCTTCACCAATAAATTAATGAAGGGCCACTAAAATAGTACAAATAAAAAAAAAATACATCTATTCTGACAAGGTGGCAATAAACATCTTCCCTGAACACTGTAGCTAAGTTTTAACACCTCGGGATTAATAGCGTTGCTCGCTAGCTGCAAACTTCCTCGCTAGCAAACTAGCTAAAGCTGGAAACAAACTTAAATTCTTGCTCCAACATAGAAACCTTGTCAACCGCAAAGTAGAGAATTTATATTTAATTTATTATTCGAATCAATAAAATATTTTTGGATTGAATTGAATTAATGTTTCTGTTTTTAGCTGGACACTGCATACAACAAATGAGAACAACAGCTGACTGAAGTATCTTCATTGATGTTTATTGAAACATTACTAATTCTAAACAATCTAATATCTCATTTGTTTGGGTCAATAAAACTCAAACAACAAAGATATCTATGAGGTGTCGTTTGTAAAGTTAGTTAAAAACTAATATAAGAAAAAAATGGGGAGCATTTTTTGAAAGTCATATTATGCCCATGTTATTTATTATTTTTTAAGTGTCACAACTTCAAAATAAATACCTACCTCTGAGCTAACTGTTCAGCCTGAAGTTAAATATTTAGCGTGCCAACTATTTAGTTTGAAGCTAAATATTTAGTTTGTAAAATTACGGTGCTAATAAAATATTTAGTTTGAACTGTGATACTTAAACATGAAAATATGATTTTCTTTCTTTTACTGCAGGAAAAGTAGCACAATTTATTGCTCCAAACTTTGACTGTGTAACTTTACAAGCGGCACCCCATAGATATCCAGCAGTTTTCAACCAGGTAAAAAAAAAAAAAAACGATAAAACAGACAAATCTACATTCATGCCTAATGCAAATGTTGTTTTGAACTTTTCACCACTTACTTTGCCTGTCATGTCTTTGTCCTCTGCTCCTGTTATGCAAAGAAGGGTCAAGATGTCTGAATTAGTCACTGTAGTTACATTGTTCCACTAGCGCATCTTAATCATGTTGTCCAGCGCTCAGGCAGCAGAACATGTCATTTGACAAGGACAAGAGCATTTTGTAAACCCCAAGCACGGTTTAGCATCTAACATGAAAATTAGATTTAATAACTCCTAAGTGCGGCTTACAGCTGAGGAAGGGCGTGTTTGGAATTCGGTATTGGACATTCAGGAAGAATATGGTGATGTCTGACAGGTTTGGCCAAAGGGACACGTCCATCCTCATGACGTCTTCCCTGAAGAATCCGGCAGAGCAGCAGGACGAAGACAGGATCTCTCTGAGGGATGGAGAGGAGCTGCGGTGCGTATGGCTGTTGTTTGGCCAGATTGGGTGAAGACTAAGAAAATGTGTCTGTGAGGAAAATCTCTAATTGTGGGCAAATCAAACCAAAGTTACTTACACTAATGCATTTGTAAAGTAAAGCTACGAAAATCATTGTCCGTTAAAGCAAACTGATGTCAGCTTCCCCCTTCTCTGATCTTTAGCTCTGAACGTCACGCTGATGCCATCTTTACCAACAGTTACAGGAAGGTCTTGGGCCAGATCTCTGCCAGGAAGTTCCTTCAGACTATCATGGGCAAACGGCTCGGGTAGGCAGGGGCGTCTGTGCGCAGAGTGTGTTAGTCACTGCAGAGCTTCATTGTCAAACTCCTATTGTGGCCATCACTGTGCTCCTTTGCAGAGATGAAAGTGAGAGCTACATGAAACGTCAGTCAGACATCTATGAGGGGACGTTTAAAGAAGATCTCACATCCATCCAGAGCGATCAAAGGTACAGAGGAGGGCGGGGGAACGTCATGAGGCCCAGGTGAAGAAATACCTCAGGCTTTAAGATCTAAATCCTCCCTCAGTGATATTTTGTTGTTGAAACTAACTTAAATACTGATTCTCTACAGAAGTTGAGGATTAACTGAAGAGTGGGAGCCATCACTGATTGGGTTCTTTTGCTTTATCTAATGTATTCTATACAAATAAAGTTAGTAATATTGTCTTTTGTTAGTTGTTATTAAGAATTACATTATTAATAATTATTATTATTAAAAACTGTGAAGACAACCTATGTTTGGTGTCATTCCTGGGGAGAACGGGATCATTCCAACGAGCAGATTTGATTTACATCGGCTTGCTAAAATATTCATTCCTCTTGTCTTCTTTTATTTCATTGTAAAAACAAACTTTAAACATTCTTGTTTCCTATCACATAGGATAGGTAAAGTGGAAACGAAATTATATATGGATTTCAAAATCTTTGCAAATAAAAATTTTAACGGGTCGTATGAACAAATTTATCTCCTTTTGCTCTGAAACTGTGAACTCAAGTCCAGGTTAACCAATTGGAAGTAAGCAATGGCCACCAGGGTATAAGAGGTTTGTTAGAAAACATAACTGAAGACAACATGAAGACCAAGGAACACATCACACACATCAGGGTTAAAGGGGCAGTATTATGTATTTTACAGTGGCATTTTATTGTAAAGTGAAATAACAAGGTTACTTTCGATTGTTATAAAAATGCTATAATTATCAAAAATGGCTTAAAAGAAATTTGACTTTGTAACATAACGCCTTAAAATTGAGCCTCTGTCTCTTTAAGAAACTCCTGCTTTTTCTGAAACTCCACCTTCAGGAAGTCATCACAACATGGCTCCTCTATTAACCCTTGAACAACGTTTTTACCAGTGTTGCTCTGAGAAGTAGATCCTATAATGAGCTCAGCAGATGCTCACTTAATGGCTGCTGGCTGGTCTGCAGGATCTTAGAAACTGTAACTCTGAGGAGGAGCTGTGCCTTGAAGGCAGAGCTAGATCCACCCAAGGATTTTGCACAGTTAAATGGTTGCCACAGGAGATTAAAGGATTTCTTTAAAGCTTTCTGATGTCTACAGAGGGCTGTGTAGCTTATGAAGCGATTAGTCGAAGCTTTGAACATATCAGAGCATTCTTCAATTGATAAACTGCAAACCTTCCTATGCATTACTGTTTACCTAAGGCCAGGAAATGAGAGCATTAGTCAGAGAAGTAGCCAAAATGTCTACAGTAAATTTTGCAGGAGCCGCAGAGACTCTTGGTTCAGGTGGGGCAATCTGTTGATAAATATTGGTGGTGTTCTCCACAATTCTTTTTTGAAGAGTGGCCAGAAGGAATCCATGTTTCCAGTTTATCACAAGCCATGCAGAGAATACTACAGATATGTGAGAAAAATAGAGACCAACCTTTTGGTTGACATGACTGTGTGTTACTCTTTTCAGCATGCTGCTTGGTAGCTTTCTTGTTTGACCGTAATTAGTTTAACCCATTTTTTGTTACAAAACCGAACCCAGACTGCCAGGTCAAACCCTTAATCCAGTCCAGTTGGAGTAAATGGACCCTCAGCTGGTTTTGTTCATGTTTGACTCATATGGTAGGAAAATAAAGGTCAATAAAAACTCTGCAGTAACAAATCTGTTCCCTCTTCCAGGGTTGCAAGAACAAGATTAGATCATTCTGTTCTTGCAGATTTTGTTTTTGACACTTTGTGTGGGCAAACATTCTTTTCTTTTGGGATGTTAGTAACTTTTATATCAAGGGTCTTTCCAAGAATTCTGTACCTAAGGTATCACCCACAGGATCCCCCCCTCTGAAATATGAAGGTTGTCAGCTGCAGTGGGAGAATTCTGTATTTAAGTTCTTGCAAAGTACGGTGTGTCCAAACCAGGTAGAACTACCCTTGTTCTTGCAGAACAACGAGCTAAATTCTCTATTCTTGTTGAGTATTGGCTGTGGGGTCATTTGAATTCAGCAGTTTTAAAGACATAGTTGATAAAAGTATGACCATAATATTGAGGCAGCACCCTTACGATTCTTACAGATGAAACAACTGTCCAGTACAAAAACACTGTCAAAAAGCACTTATTCCGACAGGTTATAAAAGCAGAAATATGACCAAAAATGACAGGAACCGTAATGCATTTAAATAAATAAATTGTGTAGCTGTATAAGTATAGTGCAATTGCAAAACTTCAGAACCCTTTTCCGGGTATGTGAAATTAATCTAAATAAAACACAGCCTCAGTTAAATTCCCTCTCAAGTTGTCAGGAACCTTGTTAGGTGGGACATTTTAGAGACGGACTACAAATATAGACGTACTGCAGCTGGGTTCAGCACGCAGGATGCAAGAGGATTCTCCGTCTTCCGCTATTTCATCGTCACAGGTTGTTGTTACAAAACCTAAAACACTCCAAACCAGTTGGAATTTTGTCCTCCCATTCTTCAGAAAATTTCCCAAATTTGATAACGTTTGTAAAAATACGCGTTAAGCCGACCAATTTCCTCTTGCTTACCAATAACAATAGTTGTCATCTGTTTTGTACTCTTGTAGGTGAATATAGGCTGATTCAAACGCAAAAATCCTTTATCAACATTCTGCTTGTACCTTAAGTTGTAGAGTTTGCGCCCCACTTTCACAATGGCCACCTTTATTATCTTACGATGGCATTTTATAATTTAGACTGTTGAATAGTTTTGTGACACCGATTATTTGGAACAGGAAGTGATTCCTCTTGCTGTGGAAACATCTTCGGCTGCACGTTACGTCGGGAGCTTAAATGACATTTACTCAACTTGCTACACCCCTTTATTTTTGTAACTTAAGACATAGGAGTTAAAGAAATTGCGGATATTAGTCCTACGTCTTGCTAAATAAACTAAAACCTCTGAATTTTATTACACAGGAAGCTCTTAAACAAGCATGAGGACTGTAAAGCCTCTTCTTTGCGTCTCCAAACACTTGGCTCCTCTCAGGTGGCTCTCCAAACCCAGAAACTGTTCAAATGCAGCCAGAGCCAGCTCAGGAGAGAAGAAGACAGGTGTCTCCGACAGCTTCAGGAGGCAGGTAGCTTCCGGTCCGCGTTTTCAGGACTTTATTAAATCTCCTCCAGTGACTCTGGCTGTAAATTGCGCACACACCGACGAACATTATCTTTCTGAGGACTTGGGGCTGCTGGGGGACGCAAGGAAAGGTTGGTGGCACGACTGACAGCTTCCGCCAGCTTTCCATTCAGTGGTTTTGGAGTGTGTGTAATGATGGTTTACCTCATTTCAGTGTATTTTGAAACTTATGGATGTCAGATGAATGTAAATGACACAGAAATAGCCTGGTCCATACTGCAGAAGAAAGGCTATCAACGGACAGCTGATTTGAAACAGGTATTTATTATTAAGTTCTAAGTCTTTCCACGAAACAAACTTCCAGAAGCATAGCTAGATCATGATAGTCAGGAAGTTTCTGACCATTTCCTGGTCAGAAATGGTTAAAGGAGGTGTCTGTTTAAGCAAAGCTTCATCCCACATGTGCACAGTTTGGCACATAAAGCATGTTATACATTGTTCCAGCAGAGGAAAAAAAACCCTGAAATCTTAGTCATTTGCTTTTTTCTTTTAAAATCAACTTTACCATTCATCCTTCACATGGTTCTGAGGTTTCCTTATTACTTTGACCAAACAGCATGAGTTTATATAGAAGGAAGATATTTCTTTCATTTCCTAAAAAGTAAAATTCTTTTTAGATACAAGGTTCGTTTTAAACAGTAGCAAATCAATATCATCAACAACTTGACTGTCGTTGGATAAATGACTCAAACCCAGACATCAGCAGGTGTCGGTCATGCAGTCTGGACCAATCAAAATGCAGGACAAAAAGGTTAAAATACGTTGTAGTGGGACAGCTGATCACCCTGATGTTAGTACTAATAGTTTTTGCTAGCTTTTCTCAGTGACGTTGCTAACTAGCTACACATGGCAATAACAATGTTATATGAAAATAGGACAATTTATCAATCTTCCTTTAGAGCATTGAGACTCTAAAGGAACACGTTTTCAGAAATGGTTGTGCCTGTGTGTGTGTGGGCGTGTGTGTGTGTGTGTGAGGCAAATGCGAGACTTAAAATTAATGTCAGAGTGGAGATAGAATACAATGTTTTTTTTCACTTTTTAACCCACGGTTTAGTTAAGTGTTGTTTTTTCCTCTTCTAGGCAGATGTGGTCCTCTTGGTGACCTGCTCTATCAGGTGAGCTCCTTCAGGTACATATAGTGGACCCCCTGGTATTTGCAGGAGTCATGGACCACAGCCGCCCACAAATTGCTAAAATCCGCAAATACTTGAGACCACTAAAAACACCCATTTTAATTGTTTTAATAACATAAAACTCATGTTAAGTCGTCTACAATAAGTCACAAGTATTGACCAGTGGCCATGTTCAAAAGGAATACAATAGAAACTAATGCAGACTGAAGTGGCTGGAGGCAGGAGATGAGCAAGAATAACAATTGTTTTGTAGAAAGAAGTCAAAATACAATACAATTTAACAAAACTATTAATAACAAGCTGGCATAATGTCAATATGTAAACCCTAGTCCTATTGAATTCAGTGTTTCAGTTAATCCTTTTAATCATCAAAATGTCTTTTTAGTTCACCTTGTTTTCTGTTCAGTGGTTTGAGTTGTTTCCTTGTTTGCGTTAGCAGTGGAGGGATGAAGCAAGTTCTTTCAGTGAATGTTCGGTTCTGGGTACAATCCAGGAATCCAATCCAGTTTTCTTAATCGGCCAAAAGAAAACTAACCAACAGGTTTCATTTTAACACCAAATTTACCTCAATATGGATTAGTCTGTATGGTGGAAACCGCCTTAGCTCTGCCACAGAAGCTAACATCAGCAGTCTTATCTTTGTACATCCAATTGGGGTTAAGGGAAATAAATGGCATTCCTTGATTGGCTGCTTTGCAAATGCCCAGAAATAGAGCGTCAACTAGCATTACGTCAAGGCATTTCAGCTTCCTTAGCTGTATTTTCTTTACATTGTTTTAGATAAACTCAACGAACAAAAATGCAAACAGGCAAATTTTCCACCAGTAATTTGAAGTTGCTCTCCACAAAAACTTCTGCAATCCCTGAATCACGAAGTTGGGGGTCCACTGTACTCTATTTTGAAAAGCTCCTTATTTGTTCCCATTGTACAAATATACGACTTTGTGGTCAGATTAACAGAAGCGACAAAACTCTTTCTCTAGAGAAAAGGCCGAACAAACCATTTGGAACAGACTCCAACAACTGACAGCCATGAAGAAGAAACGATTAAAGACCAACTCGCCAGTGAAAATAGGCATTTTAGGTAACGTAACGTACACATCTGTTTGGCTCTCAGATGTTGCAGTAGTATTCAGACAGCTGTGTTTGTCCAGGCTGCATGGCTGAGAGGCTGAAGACTGAGCTGTTGGAGCGGGAGAAGCTGGTGGACGTCCTGGCCGGCCCCGACGCCTACAGAGACCTTCCTCGACTTCTAGCCGCCGCCACCGCCGGAGGTCAGCAGGCGAGCAACGTGCTGCTGTCTCTAGAGGAGACCTACGCAGACATCATGCCCGTCCAGCATGCCAGTCAGGGCCGCAGTGCTTTTGTGTACGTTGCTTCTCTGTTTTGTCAGAACTGATCACCCGGATCAGTTCTTAACGTTTTTTTTTTCTTCCTGTTTTGTTGCTGGCAGCTCCATCATGCGAGGCTGTGACAACATGTGCAGTTACTGCATTGTTCCCTTCACCAGAGGTAGAGAGAGGAGCCGTCCCGTCAGCTCCATCCTGGAAGAGGTTCGGATGCTCTCTGAACAGGTAAATCACGACCCATCACCCAAATCAACCAGCCCTTCTCAGTCCTCTTCTAATGCTCCTGCTGTTGGAGTCGTCCTCCTCCACTCCATTGCCGCTTGTCCCTCACTTCACACGCAACTTCCTTCACCACAAGCCCCCACAAATATGCAACCTGTATCAGAGTGTCCGCGCATCCTTAAAAAGTATGTGATTTCCAGCCGCATAGTGTCATTTTATAGCAGAATCAAGTAACTGTGTTACCTTTAGTCGTTCTAAAAATGCTATATGTATCAAATATGACAAAATAAATTTTACTTCCTGATTTAACACTTTGAAATTGGGCGTCTGTCTCTTGAAAAACACCTGCTCTTTCTGAAACCCTCCTTCAAGAAGTCATAACAAAATGGCTCCTTTATGAACCATTTTCATAGAGGACCATTTTCCTGACAAATATAATGTTGTGGGGACCCACTGCTCCTTGTGGGGCCCACAGCCAAGGGAAATGCTGTTTTTGGGTTACTTTTAGGACTAAGGTGTGAATTAAGTTTGGGTTAGGGTTAGTCAATGGAAAGTTACTGCAAAGATAGCGAGACAAACTTGTGTGTACGTGTGTGTATGTGCCAGGGTGTGAAGGAGGTGACTCTGCTGGGTCAGAATGTGAACAGCTACAGGGACACGTCAGAGGTTCAGTTCTGCGGCTCGGAGCGGACCAAGCTGAGCCGTGGCTTCAGCACCGTCTACCGAGCCAAACAGGGAGGCCTGCGCTTCTCCGACCTGCTCGACCTCGTGTCGCGCATTGACCCCGACATGAGGATAAGGTTCACTTCCCCTCACCCCAAGGATTTTCCTGATGAGGTACGCCCCGCACGCGAGGTTCTCACTGCTTGGAAATATGTTCCTGTTGATTTCTTGTCAAACACAAAGATTCCACTAGAGAAAATAATACAGTTCTGTTGAGCTGTTGCTGTTTAACCCCGGATGGTGAGTTCTGGTGTATGATGGGTTCCTCCAGGTTCTGCAGCTGATTGCTGAGCGACAGAACGTTTGTAAGCAGATCCACCTTCCGGCTCAGAGCGGGAGCAACCAGGTCCTGAAGGCCATGCGCCGGGGGTAGGAAATCACTGCTGCCATTTTGTAGGCCTGTCACAATAGGCAAAAAATCAGTTAATTGCATGATAAATTGAAACTAACTCAATAATTCGATTTGTATGATTTATCATTTCTCTTTAAAAAAATTTTTTTTTTTTTTTTTACCAAAAACGGAATGACAAAAGTCCTTTGTCTCAACTAGCCCTGTTTTTGAAGGACAATGTTGTTTACAAATAATATATAATTCATTTTAATTGTTGTTTCTGTCATTATGTTTAATGTTCATTAGAATTTGAGAATATGTTCTTGCATTATTTTGCCATTATCATTATATAACTCAAAATGATCTCAAATCAACAATATCATCGTTTATCGTGATAACTCCTGGGACAATGTATCGTCTGTCAGAATTTATTATGATGGCAGGCGTAGCCATTTTAAAATGACAGCTGAAGGATTTTGTTTTATGAAATCTTTTTATATTGGACTCTCTACTTTTTCTGTCCAGTTACACGAGAGAGGCCTACCTTGATCTGGTGGACAATATAAAGCAAATCATCCCAGGTAAGCAACTAGAACCACTTTGATTTATCTTCTGTCACTTTGTATTACTAAATGAGATGTTTATCTTATGGGAATCTGGCAATAACTGTACAGAAATTCCATTTATAAACCAGTTTGATGTGTTTGGGGTCATTGTCCTGCTGGAAGTCTCAAACAGTTACCTTCAAGCCAACCATTAAAAATGTTAAATTATTATGAAATTTATTCTGATGATGACTGCATACTAACATCTGACCTGTGCTTTATGTTGCTTTACATAAATAGGACTCTGTTGTTCTCACAACAAAAATGTTGAATTGCAGTTAAAGTTGTGTAATTCGTTCCGACGCCTTCGCTGCAGGAGGCCGACCTGCAGGAGGCTCCCCATCGGGGAGCGTCGTTTACTGCTGACTCAGCCAATGAGAAGGCAAGAGACGTCAGCGTTTCTGCACTTTTAGAAAACGAATGAAAAGAAAAAGAAATGCTAGAGTGAAATACAGACTGCGCTGCTGTAGCCCTCACACTTCTACAACCGAGAAACGACAGCCTCCAGCTTTCAGCTGGACAGAAGCTGCTGCTTCAAAGGAGTTTAAAGATGTTTTATGGTCTGACATTCAAATCAAAGTGCACAAGGAATTACACAGGTGTTGTTTTTGTTTTTTTTTATTTGTAAAAATAACAAAAACGATAGTTTCACTAAACGCAAACTAATAATCATAAGCATTAGTTCTGATAACGCCAAGGCGCTCCACACTAACACGGTTTTGAGTTTAAGCTGATGCTAAAGCGTTAACTTAAATTCAAATGATGTCTGCTCTAGAAAGACTCGAGCACCAACGTAATTTTGACATTATAGTTGACATGTTCTATAATGTCCTTAGAAATAAAGTTATTGGGGGGGAAACAGAACTGCTGTGTAAACAGCCTTCACTCTTCAAAAGAAGAGCAGGAACATTAACGTCTAACCTCTTGAAAACTTCTTCATGTCAATAAACGAAACGTCAGTTGTTTACAAAACAGCCAAGTAAATGAATGTTTTAGTAGTTTTCAGGAACGGTTAACTTTGGGGAAGCTAGGTGTGCAAAATGTTAGCAAAAGTGCTTAGTTAAAAATTAGCTCTGCTATTAGCACATTAGGGGAAGTGTGCCCAACATATTTTCCTTCAAAGTTAAGGAAGGAAAATAACTTCAAGCTGTTTTTGAGGACAGTAAGCTGATGTACTATTGTGTTAAAAACAATCATGAGTTCCTCAGAAATCACATGGAACCTTTAATCAGCATTGTGGCATTGGCTTCATAGTTTTTTGTTTTTTTTAATAAGTTTCTGTAAAATCCAATTGACTGGTGATCTACATTCTTGTGCGTCAGACGTGAGTCTCAGCAGCGACTTCATCTCAGGCTTCTGTGGTGAAACGGACGACGACCATCAGCAAACTCTCTCCCTGATCAGAGAGGTGGGCTTCAACGTGGGCTTCCTGTTTGCTTACAGCATGCGAAAGGTAACCTCCTGCTGAACCGCTGCAGTGTCGTGCTTTGCAGTATTTACTCTTTCGTCCCGCTCTCTTTCAGAAGACGCACGCCTTCCATCGGCTGCAGGATGATGTCGCGCCGCAGGTGAAGCAGCGCCGGCTAGAGGAGTGCATCAGCGTTTTCAGAGAGGAAGCAGAGAGAGTGAACGCTGCTGTCGTTGGCAGCACGCAGCTGGTGCTGGTGGAGGGAGTGAGTACTTCACTGACCGCATGAAAAAAGCAAAAACTTTTTACGTATCTGATCAGGATGAAACTCAGTCGCCTTGATCATCTATTTTTGATTCCCCACCCTGTTTAACACCCCTTGACATTTTTCATTTTTTTGTCAGTAAAATCCAAATCTTTGTTGCATTTTATATGTATTTTAGAAAATGAAGGCTCAATAAAATGTATGTCACACTTTTAATATTATTTGTAAAAACAGGGTTGTTTTAATTCCACTTTGCAATTATTATATTGGGTTGGTCTATCACGTAACAACAAGATTAAAATACCTTCCTAAAATAATGGCCTAAATTATTTTTTGCCAAATGTGATTTTTTTTTCTGTAACATGTTTTGGAAAGAAAGAGGGAGAGAGGTTTTCTTTTTTTTTGCTTTGCCAAAATCAGTTTTGGCAAAGAATGACTTAGGTCATTGTTTTAGGAAGGTGACGATATT
Organism: Xiphophorus hellerii; assembly: GCF_003331165.1. Taxonomy (NCBI): domain Eukaryota; kingdom Metazoa; phylum Chordata; class Actinopteri; order Cyprinodontiformes; family Poeciliidae; genus Xiphophorus; species Xiphophorus hellerii. The sequence goes on along the minus strand of NC_045691.1, from coordinate 32,534,056 downwards.
CAGTTTGTGGTTGGATCGTGATAAAATCTGAGAAACTACAATCACATTGGATATGTGGATTTAAAACTGAAGGGTTCACATTAAGATGAACCCGAAAACAGGACGGTTTCTATTTTATGACTGAAAATGGCTTTGGGATACTTCCTCAGTTGAGCTAAATTCACAGATGGGGAAATGTGATCTGGATTATCTCTTTCAGAAAAAATATATTGACATTTCTAATATGCCTCATTGTGTGCAACAGCAAAAGTCGTGTATCTGTGCAGGGTTACTTTAACCTGTTACCAGGCAACGCCGCTCAACTCTGCTTTTCATTTTTATTAAGGAAAGTAAAAGGTCTGCCGAGGATCTGTGTGGGAGAACTGATGGGAACATGAAAGTGATTTTCCCCAAAGAAGATGTTGCCGTTCAGGCTTCTGCGTCCAACACCGCACCGATCCGTGGGGGAGGCTATGTCCTGGTGAAGGTAGGATGGGTTAGCTTTCATCCCCACATATAACTGGAATCTGTTCAGAAACTCAACACAGTTTCATTTAGGTTTAAAGTACAACCCAGCTTATTTAGCAAAAGATTTTAGAAGACATAGTTTTGCACAATTTTCTCTGGGGTGTTAAACTACAGTTTCCCAGGGTGCTGTGGTGGCGCAGGGGTTAAGCACAACCCACAAATGTTGGGTTGTCCTCGACGCGACCGTCACATGTTCGATTCCTGGCCTGGTGACCTTTGCCGCATGTCTTCCCCCTTCTCTCATTTTCCTGTCAATTCACTATCAAATAAAGGCCACTAGAGCCAATAAAACCTTAAAAAAACAACAACTACAGTTTCCTTTGTGACGAGTCTGTAGTAGAGAACGAGAAGCAAATTGATAATTCCATGGTAAAACCTTGAGGTCCAAACCTTTTGTCAATTAAGACCACATGCATTATCAACTGGAATGAACATATACTGTATACTGACAGGTTTCAGAGAAACTGGCCACTGAAGGGTGTATTGTTGTCAGGACACTCTTGTAAAAAAAGATCTTTGATCTCTAGGAGTTTTATCATGATTAAATAAAGGTAGAAAGAAAAGAAAAAAAATCATGCAAAATGATATCAACAGAGCATTGATCCCATCTACTGCACGCTCTGAATCCACCACGTTGCAGCATTCCTGCCCTTATTCACACCCACATAGTGATGAACACACCGCTGATGGACACACACCCAACTTGGTTAGAAGCAAAACAGACATTGACCAGCTAGCGTGAGACTTGCCAATGGAAAGGTCTCACCACGTTATGGAGGGCATTATCCATGAACAGGCCCCAATAGGGTTTGGTTCCCCTTTGCTACCAAAATAACCCTGAGCTGTTGAGGCGTTACACATGGATTCTTCTAAGCCTCTGAAGTTGACCTGTACTATCTGGTGCCAAGACATCGGCAGCGACATTTTAAGTCAGCGGTCACAAACTGTATTCCTCGAGGGCCAGAGTCCTGCAACTTGTAGATGTCTCCCTTGTCCTACACTCTTGAAGTCAATGGAGAAAATGCCTCACTTTCATGAGATCCATCTCTATACTACAGTGCGCTGCCAATATCAGAGCCAGGTGTGCTGAAGCATAGAGGCATCTGAAAGTTTCAGGACTTCGGCCCTTGGGGCCTGGAGTTTAAGTCTTGTAAATTGTGAGGAAGGTTCTCCATGGATTGGACTTGTTTGTCCAGCACATCCCAGAGACATTCGATTGGTATGGTCAGAATGTAGAGGTCAAGTCAACACCTCCAAGTCTTGGCTGCCTTCATCAAACCATTGAAGCATTTTTTCTTTGTGGTATAGAGCATTATTCTGCTGGAAGCCACAGCCAATAGGGAACAATTTCTACACTGATTGATCTGCAGCTGTGCAGCTCAAACTGAAGTATTTGTGTTGGAACTAGCTTTATCCTTTTCAGTAATTTGGCCTACATTAGTTTATCAGATTGGACCAAACTGGCTAGCCTTCATTCCCAATTTTATCTATAAGCTTTGGACTGTTATGGTAGATGTGACCACTTCAACATTTTACAATAACTGCAGTATTAGAGATGCTGTAAGGGTAGCCTTTAAAATGAGTAAAACTCGCTCAAATTCTTGATTCCTGATCCCAACACACAAACTTTGAAGAGAAAATGTTCATTTGCTGTCTAATACATCCCACCTACTAACTTAGGGGACAATCAGTGTTACTCATTGTATCTGTCAGTGGTCATAATAAAGTGCTCCCACAATAAAAAAAACAAAACATTTCAAGTTAAGATGACAAACATTTATTAGAACCAATTTAATCAATTCTGCATTGAACATAACAAGAGATACAATGATTACAAGTTTTTTGTCAGTAGTTTGACATCTTAGTTTTTACAGTAAGAAAAAATCCCTGAAATGTAGAATTAAATGCTTGAATGTCATTTTCCTATTGAAATGTACAATTAAAAAACAACAATTTGAGTGGAAGTATTTGCTACACCTTCTACATTTTCATTCTGGTCCATGTTGCATCTGTACAGCTGGATAATCTGACATGTCAGTAGTTTGGTTTCTGCTACATTCAGTCTGACGTCTTCTGTCTGTGTAGATCCTGTCAGCCGGCTCCCAGAGCCTGAGGGGCCGGGCCCTCAGTCACAGCTCCCTGATATCAACACCGACCCCCAGCTGTGATGGATACAAGTGATGCTATAAACCACTATTCAATGTTCAACTTTATACGCTTTTATCGTCAAGAATAGTTGTATTTATTTGACTAAAATCCAGTTATTTATTATGATAAATAATCGTTTAACTATTGCCTGTGTCTGGTTTCTATTTTTTCCCCCCTCAATGAATTTGATTGATTCTTTGCAGTGTCAGCGTAAGGCTCCAGTCCTCAAGGGCCAGTGTCCTGCAACTTTTAGATGTGCCTCTGCTGCACCACAGCTGAACAGAATAATTAGGTCATTAAGGCTCTGGAGAACTGATCTACACAAGGAGGAGGTCATTAAGTCATTTCATTCCAGTATTTTGTACCTGTGGCACATCTAAAAACTGCAGGACAGCGGCCCTCGAGGACTGGAGTTTGACACCTGTGCTGTAAGGAGATTCTGCAGGAGAACTGTTCAGATCAGCACATTCACAGAATCATTTCACTAAGATGGAAACTTTCAAACAGAATTTAGCTAAAGTCATCAGCTGAAATGTGCTGCAGTCTGCTTTGGAAGGAGTGAACTGTTCCTGAAAAGGAATAATAGAGGGCACCAGTTCCACAAACATCTCATTACAGTTTTTAAGAGAGAGAGAGAAAAAAAAAAAAAAAAATCAAGCAAATGTAGAAAAACAACTCCAAAATGAAAATGATTTTGACAACGGTATAAAAAAGGGAAAAAAACAGTGTATTCTACTTGTCTTTGGTTCTTTGCAGTTCAATCCGTGAAGTTAACATCTGTCCCGATCAGCATGTAATCCTGCAAATAAAACAGAAAAAAAGGTTTATCAGAAATCAATGGGTTTTAACAGTTTTATGTAGAATCTGATTCTGATCTCTGCAAAAGTCAAAACAGAAAATATCACGTCTCTAACCTTCATTATTTGAAGCTGGGGGTTCACAAGGTTCATTTTTCCAAGTGCAGGAAGCGGGTAACCCTTATCGAGTTGAACTGTAAAAGAAAAATCAAGTTGGGTACAAAACAAATCACAAACCTTTCATCCTGAAGACAGTTATTCATATAAATACAACCACTGAGTTCTGACATGTATGGAAATCCTTATTTCCATACATGTCAATTCATTAAAAACCAAGTTTCCTACTTTCTGAGACGAGTTAACTAGTTTAGCAACAGCGCTAACATTAAAGACAAACTTGCTAGCAAGCTGAGCTAACCCTGAGGCAGTCAATGTTACCAAAACATAATGTTTGACAGAAAAAAATAGAATGTCTTTTCACTGACATTTTATGTTGATCACAAACCAGTTCTTACTTCTTAACATCCAGAACAAACGGACAGAAAATAGTAAAAAAGTAATTACTTTAGCTGAGTAAACATATTTTAGAAGCCATTTTGATTTTTTTTTGTACTTAGCTGTTAAACTTAATACAAAGGCATACTAATTATGATTGCTTTTACAGATTTATACATTTTCTACTAGGCAGTGGTAACACATGTTAACACCTTCACGTGTTAATACAGGTTTGAATGAAGACTATAGCAATACTACAAAAGTATTTAAAGGTCCACTATTTCACATGTCTCTGTCCTTCCATTTGGGTAACTACTGCTTCTAGATAGATACACTTTATTTTCAAAAGAACATTAAACACTGGAACTGATAAACAAAATAAACAAAACAACCAAAAATAAAAATAAAATGGATTCTCAGTCTCCATTAATAAAAAACTCACTTGAAAAAAAACTAAACAACATAAAGCCAAAGTGGAAATAAATACTACATTCAACCAAAAGAGGGCAGATTATGAAGTCTGTATATCATGTTGCCCTTCAGTAATAATTAGATTTAAATAGAGAAAATTCACACATCCACTACCTGATGCAATAGTTCACACTACATGATTTTTTGCTGCGATTTTTCCCCTTACAACAATCTTAGAAAGTTGGTCTTTCTAAGATTGTGTGGTGTGTTACGGTAGATCGTCGTTGCCGCTCCGATCCAAATCAGGGGTTTTCCCCACTGGGAGCTTAACGCAGCCTGTTGAATGTGACAGGTAGCCAATCAGAAAGCGCGGATTCTCCTCCGCGCTTTCTGAGGGGAAATTACGTCGGGGAATCCCAAACAGCTGACACGGCGCAACCCGAAGTCCAGCGGACATTAGAGATGATATGTGGAAACAACATTAATGTTTATTCAACATTTTGTGCAAAGAATATAGAAATGACAAGGAGAGGAGTTGGAGCGAAATTTCTACCGCAGTTGATAAACCCGGTAACTTTTCAGCTGTTCTTCGTTAACGTGACGTAAATAGGTTCTAATGATTTTCATTCAGTCAGGACTGACACTAGCCACATGCATTGCAGGTAGATTGTAGTAAAGTATTAATTAATGCCTGGTTTTAAAATTAGTTAACTGAACTTGTAGCCATTATTTTGTGCCCATTGTTGGACACCACACGGCAGGAACGAACCTGATCGAACAGTTATACCTAGGATTTCTGTCGGGTAATGTTTGGTCTGTCAGGTTTTGAAAATGGGCCGACAATCGGCCGACAGCTCTAAGATCGTGTGGTGTGCGCTGGGCTTTACACTAAGGAAATGAGGAAGGGAGGAGTCAGTGGAGAGCACCGGAGTTGAGCCTTTTTTCATTCAGTGTCATTAACAGAAAGAGAAAAAGGCCGGAAGAGACGATAATACCGATAATTAAAATGACGTCGATAGTTTTAATTTATCATACGATTAATTGATTTATCGTTTATCGCGACAGGTCTACTTACCATTAACTATGGGTATCACTATCACTTTGAGGACCATTCGGAGCACACTGTCAAGGACGCCGACCTGTAATCCAAAAGCAGACTTTTAGCTTGACTTTGACTAGAGGGTCCTTACAGAGACTCATCAGGAAATGGAGATCTTACCTGAAACTGTCCCACATAGCTGGTTCCTACAGACAGTTTCATCCTACATAAGTAGAACAAAGTTAGAACTGATTGAACATCCACTCAGAGACCTTAAAGGAGCATTTCCTGGCATCTTTGAGCAACTCACTGGTTGAGAGTGAGGCGTCCGGCAATGTTCAGTCCTCTGACGTACACGTCGGCGCTCACGCTGCTTTCCTACCGAGGAAACATCAGAAATATTTACGTTTTTTTTTCTCCTTCCATTCAGTGATTTTTCATCTTGTAGTGTGACGTACCAAGTTCAGGACGAAAAGAGGGGAAAGTGTGCGTTGGGTTGGATGGCGTATGCTGTCATCGTGGCAGTGGCCACAGCGGTTGCATTTTTGGGCTGGAAAGTGATGGGTGGGACTGTTCTTAGCCCTCAGCAACAGCTTCATCATCAGACCTGGATACTGCTTTGCAATCTGACAAAACAGAAGCAGATCCACGTTGCAGTGCATGCCATCGACGATTTGCGTTCCTCAATAAATCCTTGAAATGTTCCTCACCTGTGGGATGAAGACTCCGAACGTTTTGGTGTTGAGTCGGAATGGAGAGCCTTTGGGAACCTGTTTGGGACGGAGCAAGGAATGTTGTTTACACAAGTGGGATTTTGTGGGCTCGGAGGACAGTGAACAGTGGCGCACCATGTCGTCTGTGATGTACAGGCTGAGGACTCCAGCTTTGTTGTACACGAAACCTGCAGAGTTGGCGGTGAAGGCAGACAGGGCCATGTACAACATGTTTGTTGTTCTGGGGTGGAAGGGAAAAGGCTACAGGGGTGAACGGAGGCTCCTGGTGCTTCCCAATGTTGTAGAACTGACCCTATAAATAGAAATAAAAAATAAGTGATCTTGAATTTTTTTAAAAAGTGTATAATTAAGGCTTTAAAAATGCCCCGTCGTTCACAATTCTTTACCTTCAAGTTCAGATCAAGAGACGATTGTGAAATAACCGGAGATGACACCATGGAATATTCAATCTCTGCGTATTTGTCCACCTTGGCCAGCACTGTGACAAGACAGAGATGTTAACGAACATTCTGGAACAGAAGCATATATCTTCATTAAGGGCAAAAGGAAATGCTTTACCGTTGAGTGTTTGCAGCTTAGGGTTTAAACCGGTAAACTGTCTTGTCCACCAGAGGGCAGATCTGCAACAGGAAAGAAGAGGAATAATGATTCTCAATTCTTCCTGAACCAAAAAGCTTTTGAAAATCAATTTCTACAGAACTATGAGCAATAAATTGCTAAGAATGTTTGGTTTATGAATGAATGGTTGATTGTTATTAATATAGGGTACAATTAATAAAATAAAATGTAACTTTATTCAAAAGTCAAAAATTTTGACTTAAAACTATTTTTTGTAACTAAATCTTCACACATTCCTGTAGTGAAAATGTTTTGTGGGAAACCTTTTAGCTGCTTTGCTTTTCATGTTCAAGTTTTCTAATTGTTGACCTGGAAGTTCCCCGGCTCCTGTCCTTCGATTCCAACTGAACTGGTCCGTTTTTATTAGAAGAAAAACCTTGAAATGATGTGTAATCGGCACAGAAAGCCAATTGATGTGGAAGCAATATGATGGTAATGGGAGTGGAATGGAGGATCTGCCCTCAAAACTCAGTTAAAGACAAAAAGAGCTATTTTACTGCTAGATGAGTCCAAACAAAATGGATCAACTCTGATTAAGGTAACCTGGTCAACGTTGGTTGTTAAGCGTTTATTTTAACTCGACATGTAAATCTCGCCAGACTACAACCTCAAACTACAATGATCTGAATAGGATTTATGGTGATAGAACAAAAGTAGTGCATAAATGTGAAGTTGTAGAAAAATATTGATTGCTTAAACTTTCTTTTAAAAAAAAAATTAATCTTTTTAATCCAACTCAAAATATTGCGATCCTTTTGTTGCTCTGTGACATAAGCTGCCATCTGAACCTTTGAAACTTTGGGTTTGAGTTTAAGGGGAATGAATATTGCCTCTATGAATTCAGAAAGTGATGGTAGATATGAGCGTCTTGGCTGCTTCGGCCTCACCTGTTTCTGCAGAGCGTTCCGTAGAGCCTTGTTTATGAACTTGCTGAAGAGATTGTAGAGCCAGCTGAAACAGACAACCACAGCACTTGTTAAGAGTTCTGCAGCGTTAGTTTGGCAGTAATGTTCCCTCACGGTTTTCCTCTTTACCTGGCTCCACCATGGAAACTTGACTTTGGCACTGGCCACATTGGCTACGCAGTTGGTACTGCTGACCACCGGCCGACCCGTCGCGTCACTTTTCACCACGACACTCGTGCTGATGGTGAGTCCATTGACATTCACGTCAAAAGAGCCGCTGTCCTTTCTGTTTGGGAGAGATCCACAGAGGGGTCAGCGCTGGAGGAAGGGGCTTCATTTCATGTCTGAGACGGTCTTACTCACATTATTCTGAGGTACTTGACCCTCCAGTTTCCATTCAGATTCATTGAAGGCGTCTCCAATGGTCAGCCTGACCACGGTCCCCGGCACCAGAGCCACCCGCAGACCTCGGCAACCCACGTTCACCAACCGTATGCTGGAACAGACGGTTTCAGGACAGTTGGTCTCAGTTTTTCACAAAATGTAGAGTGGTTGTGAAGAATGCCTTACTTTGTGAGACTGTACTGGACTTTGCCAATGGGAGACACTCTTTCTGAGCCAGAAAAATCTGGAATTTGGATAGATTTAGTTTTCTCCTGCATGGCGGCGATGCCCAGTTGTTTCCCTGGAAACAGAAGAAAAATTGATGGTTGTGATAAAGAAACAAGGGAGAAGTCTTATCAACATTAGGACGCTTTGGCTGTAAAGCTTACCATATTGGAGGCCTTTATCGGTCAGCCTGACCGTCACGCCCGGGTTGACGCTCAGGGTGGTGGAGGCAACCGCCAGCCAGGACCAGCAACAAGGACAGAGCCGACAATGACTTCTGGGAAACCACAGGAAGAGCATTTCCTATATGAAACTAATGTTTGGTTGATGTTGCCACATCCTGAAAGAAGTGTGTTTGCTTATATATTTTCAAATTCACTTATATTTATCTATGCTCTCTTGGAAAAAAAAGCAGTGGAGAAAAAGTTAAAGCTTTTGTTTTAACATAAACTGGATTTATCATGACAAAAATAAATAAAAATCTTATCATGACAAGACATTTGTCACAAAACATGATAGACAATAAATCCTCTCCCCCTTTTGTGAAGGATATTCATTAAATAAAATCCAGCCTGCCCTTGCTTAGAGGAGCGGATACAACATAATTACTTAGTTTCACAGACAAACAGCTGCACTGAATTCAGAACTTTACTGAAATACATGCATTTTATAACTTACAAACCATCATAAACTGCAAGTAAATAAAACTGCAGTGTTCTCAATATGGTTGGCATTCTTGTATTTGAAAGAAATGCCTGTTTTCCCACTGGACAGAACCACATGACCGTCGTTAAGTCAGCCTGAGGACTCAGTGTTATTAATTAGGCTGCGAGTCGTTCTTGATTCACTTCAAATGAAGAATGTTTGAATCAGAGCAGAAAAACGTCCCTGGCTGGATGTTTTAGGACAGAGTGTGTTGAGACGCAGACAGAAGCCGGTCCAAGTGACCCGGTTCCACCAGAGACCTCAGACCCAACGGTCAGTTAAAGTCCTTCTGCTTCAGCTCGCCCAGAACCAAACAACTGGATCATTACCAGCTATGATGAGAAAGTCATCAATTTTTGTTTTTTTACAGTTAAATTCTAGTTTATCTAAAACATCTGGATGCAAACATTTGTCATATGAATTGGGCAAGAAATAGAGAGAAGAACTAATTGTGGTTTTAGTATGTTAGCTTAAAATCTTGACCCTTGAGCCCTTCATGCTAAGCTAATAGGACAGTCTAAGTGTTGCTGCTGACATGTTGAATGTGTTTTTTTTTTATTGTTTACATTATTAAGAGGCAATATGGATTTATTTATTTCTGGTACTGGAACTATAAAGAAAGTGTTTGGATTTATTTCAATACATTATATTAAGTTGTAATTTTCTCTAATTTTCTCTAACGTTTGTTTCAGAAGATTGTCATGGGTGCACACATTTAGGAAATATATCTACATTTCCTCCTGAGATGCAAAATATAGGTTGGGGGATAGGAGGACATTTTTTGATGCGACACCAGGAAGTTAAAGGAATCCAGCAGTGATAAAGGAATGGAACTTGGCTTTGGGGGAAAGCATCCAAAAATTTCTCCTTTTAAATAACTGAAAAATATGGTTTGTTTTAAATTATTTTTTCAGTGTCATTTTGTTCTGTAGTTATGATTTGCTGACTGAACCTAGGTTTATTTATGTATTTATTTACTGTTGTTTCTTGTAGGTGGTCCTGTTATCTGCATGTTCACTGTTAGTCAGTGATGTTTTGTTATCCTTAGTTGTTTTTTAAAGTTGAACTCATTTTGTAATTTTTCTAATTATTTGCTCTTAGGTAAATTTTGTCAGCTACATTTAGAAAATTAAACAAAGGTATATTTATTTTATACATATTTATCTTTCTGTCTTATTGCTTGGTCCTTGAAATGGGATGAAAAAACTTTCTAATTCTATAAGCTGCATTATAATTAACCACATCCTTCCTGTTTCTAGCATAGAAACAAATAAAGTGGCAATAATTCAATGTAAAGTTGAATCTTGTCATCTATACATACTTTACCTATTGTTGCCAAAAAAAGGCTTAAAAAGCATCACTTTTTGAAAAAAATGTTTTTGAAAATTGCTCAAGTTTTTGGACTAAAAATGAAAATTTTTACACTCTGTCATCCAAATAAAAAAAACAAACGAGTCTTACCTGAAGCAGTGGGTCAGCAGCAGCAAATGATTCTTCCTTTCCCGACACTCTGACTGTTTACAAGCCTGACTGAGAGAGGAAGAGCAACACATGGCCTCTAATATACTCCCTGATGCAGGAAGTTGAACCTGCGGAGGGACCCGCCCACCGGCCTGAAGCAATCACGGGTTTTCTTTCTGGCTCATCTGAGTGCTGCTTAGGCAGGTCTGAAATCTGGGCATGTTTACACAAGTTAAATGTTTACATATTTCTCTCTCTCCATATAATTCACGTGTTTTATTCTTTGTTCCCATCTGCAGTTCCAGTAAATTAAAACATAATGGACTATAAAAGGTTCCTCTTTCTTCCCTGCCTGTTTAGTTCTGTTTGTTTGGTTTGGTGAACTGGATGACAGTAGAGGAACTAAAGACTGTGAACTTGCTTTGTGAAACTGCTCTCATGGTTTGAATGTGTGTGAAGTCGGCCTCTGTACATTCTTCAGCTCTATACACTTCAAACACATGTTCAAGGTTAGCAGTGCAAAAATGTGCCTGAATAAATATCAATATATTAAAGTATAATGAAGAAAATTGTGACCCTGGGATGATTTTTTTGAGGTTTTTACGTATATTTTTATAATGCTAAACAAGGAAATGATAGTGAAACAATTGACATTAAAATTACATTAAACAACCCCAAAGTGAACAAACACATATAATCCAAGAATAAATAATAAAATAATAGAAAGGCCTATCATGCTTTGCTAAAGGTATTGTGGAACAAGTAAAGAAAAATTCTGCATAAATCAGTGCCAACGTCTTTTTTACTTGAGATGAAGGACCTGGTAGAACATTGATGACCCATCATCAAACATTTTATTAATATTTTCAGTTGGAATATGATTATTTCAGTGATGTAGTTCAAACAGGACACCTAGTACACAAAGTGATACATTTCAAAAGTGTTTTTTATTATTATGAATTTTTTTTGCAGCTGGTGAAAACCCCAAATTTCTTAAAATATTAGCTATTAAAACCAATGAAAAAAAAAATGTGTGTGGTGTTTTTTATCACCATCCCCTCAAGGCTGCAGGCTGTTGCTATTTTTTCAGCCACATTTTTTTCATCCACTCAACTTTTCATCAATATACTGGAACAGAGAACTTTGTGAACAGGAAGCATCTAAACCTCAGTGGGCTTCTGTTGTTATGGAAACCGTCTGCTGGACAACTATCAAGTCAGCACAAATATGGTTTTGTGAAGAATCCGTAGCCACTAGTTGCTAAAGAAGCTAGCTGTTCATAGTGAAACATAATATTTGGGAAGTTCTGTCAATGGAAAACGTGACCAATAAAAAATATGGCTTTTATTTTTATCAGTTTAATTTTCTAATAAGCCTACATTTGGATTTTTTTATTACTTGTGATCTATAATCATTAAAAGCAAAAAGAAGAAGAAAACTCTTAAAATATGTCCCTCTCTGAGTTATGACTGTCTTCCTCTTTCTGAATAAGATTAGAGAAATAAATAAAAAATCTACTTTTTAATGATGTTATTAATCATTGATATGCTCCTGCATTTGGAGTCTTTTATTATGTTACGTTATTTTTGTGCTCACAGTCGGTTGGGAAACTCCATTTGAAACCAGCCCAACATCCTGGAACAAAACATTCTGCTGCTCCGGCCGCATTCCTAACGCATCCATCGTCACCATCATCATCATCGCTGAGACTTTTATTGTCTCTTCTGCATCAGCTGTTGCCAAGAGCGAATGTGTTTTGGACTTTCCTTTAATGCTCATGTTGTAGCAGATTTAGAAGAATGAGCTAAAAAATCTCAGCAAAATTATAAGATTGAAGTTTTAGGAGGTCAAAGATCAAGTTGACCTCCTAAGAGCTACAAGCATGTTATATTTCAAACTGGACATTATAAGGAAGTAACAGACTTTTTGTTGCACCCGTTTTCCCCCCCAGTTTTGTTAATCAAGCACATCGCAGCCCGTTCTCTTTTGTTTTAGTCTACTGTACATATGGATTTGTTTTCTGCTTTATTATGCTTTCATTTTCATGAGCAGCAGCTGAAAAAAAACAATAAAAAAAACACTATTGCACAAGTGGCAAGTGTTTCCAGTAACAGCAGGCAACCAGAGATTTACAACTTCCTGGGTTCCTCGTGACCTGCAGGATCAGAACCTGCTCTGCTGGGAGCCGAGGAATCCTGCATGAAGTCAGAAAGCGTTGAGTTACAGGCCATGTCTCAGTCAAAGCCTCATCCAGGTTTTGGAAATTACTGCCGAGATAATGACAAAACTGAAGAAATCCTGGATTTCCTAATCTGTGGTACAACACATTGCGAAATGCAGAATGTCTGCACAAGCAGCGAAGGTCAGCAATGTACCATTGTTTTTTGTTTTTTCCCCCAAAACACAAAGAAAACTAACTACACTCTGACCTTCTGCAAATGATTTCGAAAACAAATACGTATGAGCTGCTAACAGTGCCAAGAGGGAAGGACATCTTAGAGTTGGACATTTCTCGTCTGACCTGAATTCACTGAAAGGTTTCCATCTTTTTCCAGTTATGAATAATTTCTCCTGGTAAATGATTGGCTGGGGAACGAATGTTGGGGCCCGATTATGTCCTTTCACAGACCAATGGGCACCAACTTATTTAACATTTGAGAATTGGGCTCACCCCCTGATTTTGAAAACTTTTACAAGTAATTTCTATTTGCTAAATGCTACAATAGTGAAAGATAATATATTAGGGATTTATTTTGATAATTCTAGTTGTCCTAAGATAAGTTTAGTTTAACTTCAATTGCGTTTCCGTTGACTTTGAAATTGTGCAAATTGGAATAACGGAAATAAATTTGCTTAATGGGAAACGCGGCAATTTCCAAAACAAAACAAATAGTCTGGGCCTCCATTCTTAAGCTGCTATCCCCGAGACCCGACCCCAGATAAGCGGAAGAAATTGGATGGATGGATGGAAAACAGAATACGTTTTTCGATAAAACTTCT
>NC_045691.1:32453434-32520527 GCF_003331165.1 Xiphophorus hellerii | reverse complement strand
TGCATGTGGAAGGAAAACGGCATCTCTGGAAAAAAACCAAAAAACTCTTACCAGGACAAACTCCACACTAAAATCCTTTCCTTTGAGAAATCTGAAAATTACAGGAACTGCAGTAAGATCAGCAGAGTTTAGTGGCAAACTATTTTTCTTTCTGTTCAAAGTAAGGTTTTAAAACTTTAACAAATATTTTTTCCTTTATTCGTACACTGACAGAATACAAGACGGCAGATGGAGAAGTTATAAACTGGCATTTCATCTCACATTGTTCAAATTAAGGGTCAAAATTGGGAACAGAAAATGTTTTATCATCTGTGGCAAGAAAAGAAAGTGAAAAGAAAGAAATTCAGAATCACCAAGAAGAACACTCTTAATTTATAACAACTATACTTTTAATTCACTGCTGTAGTTTGAGTACTAAAGTGATTATTGCTGTTGCATTAAGGTTCAGGGGTTTGCATATTGACTAAGTGGATATGTTGGACAAACCAATATTAATTATGAAAAATATCAACCCACCCTGCCAGTTTTTGGCAGCTGACCACTGCTGCACAGCATCACGCCAAATGATCCATTTTGGAACTATTCTGTTTTTGTAATTGCACATCGTTTGATAAAACTACTGTAATCACAGTCCAAGTCCAACTATCTGTGTTGTTTTGGAGCACTACTGGACAAAGAACTGAAAGGTGCTGAGTGCTTTGCTGTTTTAAGGTGTTTTGTGACTTTTATCTCAATTCTCTGTTTTTTTTCCCAAAAGCAAGCCTTTAAGGTTAATAGGAAAATCTAAATTACTAGTAGGCTTGAGAAAACCGACTGGCTTCCTATCAGGTTGGATAAATGTTTTTGTAGAATGGAAATCATATTACAGAATGTAAAAGTACTGTAAAGTAAAGTAATGTAAAATGTTTACACTGCTTTGTACTTTCTTTGCACAAGACTAGTTTATCAGGGCCTCATTACAGTAAAATATACAAAGACTTGAAAGATCATTTACTTGATTTCATTATTCACCACTTGAACTTTTTGGAATTTATTTTATAAGGAAACTGTACCATTTTGAAAACTGAAGTATGCATTTAATAAAAAATAAATGAATAACAAACTATTGTCATATTTTAATAGAGCCAGCCTTCCTTGGGGTACTTGAGTTTTATGTCCAGTTTTTGTAGAACCGTTTCAATTGCTATTAATCACAGTTCTTGAGGAGAACTTAAAATTACTGACAGGTCTAACAAAAAAGGGTTTCAGAAATCAGAAAATCACTGAAAAAAATATTGAATTACTTTATTTAGTCTGATTAACCTGTTGCTTGACTTGCTCCAGGATGGCTTCTAGTGTTTGCATCGTGTTTCGATGGAGTGTGCAGCGGTTCTATTACTTTACAGAAATCCCAACTCACTACTTAGGATCAGATTAGAGATTTGGCAGTCTTTGAAACACAACAGAAATGCATATTCAATCATTTATCAGACTCCGACTTTCACTCACACAGCTCCAGTTGCCGGATAGCTCGTTAGAGGTGTGAGGAGGCTCAGTCTTATGTCAAAATCACATTCCTGTTTTGCTTAGAGCTCATTACCAGCTCAAGGTTTTGATCTTTACCAGAGAGCGGTAGAGCTGGAGCTGAAACCTCTCTCCTCGCCAGAGTGTTAAAGGTGTGAATTTCAAAGAGGAGCTGGATATGGTTTTGGAACGTGTCTGATAAGGGAAATAAAATATTATGTCATTTCATCTGTAGTTTTAAGAATTCAGTAGATGCTTTATTCATCTTTTCGTTTGACTCTAACACCCCAATGCACAACTCTGGAAGTTGAACTGAAAGATGTGTGGCCTTTGGTAAATAACTCTCCAATATGACAAATGTTACAGATAGGCAGGACTGTCACAGGATTATCATGAAGCTGCTCAGATGTTGCAACAACCTGACAATGAAGCCACTTCTTCTAATGCTGCGCTACCCAGATGCTCTGACTTTGCTGATGACATTGTTGTGTTTTAGGATTGTATTTTTGCTTTCAACAGGATAAATGCACCGCTAGCTAACTTTATGCATGCGTGTGCAAAAATGTCAATTTTCTGCTAATGTCGAACAAACACAATTTTGCAATTTTTCTATAAATAAGAAAGAATTAAAATCACACATGAATAAGTCTGCTCTCATGATAAAAACATGCCAGACCATCAGGCCAGTTCAGCACTGAACGTAGTTCACTCTGTGTTTCAAAAGTGTTTCTCCGTTAAGTTGATATATTTTTAAAAATATTTTTTTTATGTTGCCAGTTTTTGTTAATAAAGCATGTTTTCTTGATAGTGTAATTTAACTGCTGCTAGCTCTTTGTTAAGCATGACGGGTTTATTTCAGTTTGTCTAATTCTAATTACAGTAACCATTACACCTGAAATTTTAAAAGTGGATAATTTTCTAGTTTTTATATTAATTCTAGTTTCTAAACTATTTCTACTATAAAATATTTAGCCCTTTTTTTCTACGACATCGACATGGGTGATTTAGTTCAGGTCACATATCCTTCGTCAGCAACGCATGCATAAATGGGAAAATTATCATGAAGGATAAACAGGTCTGTGAAGATGAGTCATTTTTAGAAATATATTTTCCAGGCTAACTACACAGAAATGACTTCAGGGAACTCCTGAAACATGTTGCATGCAAAGCATTATGAAGCTAACAAGATCTCATTTTCTGTCCTACAAAAAAAGAGCTGAATCAAGATACTTGAACTAAATGACACCATAAATAAAGTTCCTATTTACTGCAAGAGTTCACTAAAGGAATCCAAATGTTATTGCATTTTAGGCAATAAAATGTTTATTTCCTTATTTAAAAAAGGAATTGATTTGTTTATCTCAATCTAAAACTATATAAAAAAGGCTTTAGTTGTTTAATGAAAAATCTGTGGAATGTGCCAATTTTTTATCTGAATAATCAATAAATTGTCAGAATAATCGCTGGAATAACCGATGACTATAATAATTCTTAGCTGCAGCCCTAAATACACGACTTTAGGTAAAACAGTCTAACAGCAGACATTGGATTTGAAGCAGTTCTATAGCAGTAGAAATACTGAAGTTAAGCAGACGGTACTCAAAGCACAACAATGAGTAAACAATAATATTTGATCTGACTCTTCACTATGTTGATGCGCTCATCTCAACTTGGTATAGAGCTTGAAATGAATGATAAACAAAGAAGTCCAGAAAATTTTCTCGATTATTCTAGCTATTGCTTATTTAAAATAAGCGGATGCGGCTGCCATTTTATAAATACCAAGTTCACTATAGTTACGGGGAACGTAGGGGAAGCTCTTTACTTACAGCTGGGGCTGTGGGACGCACCCTCATTGTATGTCAGTTTTGATTGGCTGATAATTCTGTCAGTCATGCCAACTGAGGCCTGCAAGGCATTTTTCAAGAAGGGGTAGCTGGATAAGTACAGCAGGTCCTGAGGCGGAACTGCTCGCCAGATGCGTTTAAGGCAATTTTTAAAGTAGGAAATTAAAGTGAAACCTCAACAATACCAATTTTGTTTGTAGAATAAAAATTAAATTGTAGATAAAATTAAATGTCATTAAAACATTTTACACTTTTTCTTTTCAATTTTCTAGGGCTAGCAGAGAAAGCCCTGCTGGTACAGACAGCCCACCACTGCCTGTTTGACACTTAATGACCTCTTTGAAACTCTGGAATTCAGGTTTTTCTTTAATCGCCTTGTTTAACCCTATGAACCAAAATACTATTAGAGCTCCTCGATAGTTAGTTTTCTTGAAACAGTGTCATTTTACCCCTGTGCTGCTCTTCAAGTTTACAAGCACGTGTGGATCTGTCAGGCATATGTTAAGTAAACGACTAACTAAAGTTATGTGGATATGATTGTTGCTCCACGTTGAGCAGACAGCCATCACAACACAGGTGTGGTAATTAAAAACTGTCCTTGTCTAAAAGTAACTTAAGTCTCGTGTAGAGATTTGTTGTCTGGGATTTCTTTAAACTTCTATAAATAATTATATGACACTCCAGAAATACCAGTTGCCCTTTAAATTACTCGCTTGGGTCCTCACCATTCAATCATGGTGCGGAGTTAATTAAGCTATTCCACGAGTAATAAAGAAGATAGATGACACCCAGTCATACACACGGTGAACAATCCTCCCCGGCTCTGTGACAGCGACTGAAGACTGGTAAGGTCAGAGCCCCAACAATTGATGGAACTGTCATCCCATCACAGTGGAAATCCACCAGCAGAATGGGGTCATGGATTGACTTTCCACAGCTCCAGGGGGCCAAACAAATGGCCTGAGACAGATTGGTGGCCTTGTCTCCAAATGCTAAACCTCAGAATCTAATCTGAGCAGTTATCAGTCATTTGCTGGCAGTGTCATCAATTCACCTGACCAGTAATGATCGTACAGTAGTGGGAGTTATTGACTCACTGAAGCTCCAGGAATATGGAGTCTAGGGGCTGTCAGTTAAAATCCCTGAGATCAGTCAAACAATCCATCATCGTGTTCTTCAAACATTAGCATAAAAGAGTTTGAGGATGCTGATTCTGCATTAAAGTGTTCTGGGTTTTATCACTTTCAGAACTGTCAAAGTTATCTGCTTCTAACTTCTGTCACCTGATGGAAATTTAAATCTACCAGACATGAGCCCATAGGCTGCACAGTGGTGCAGTTGGTAGAACTGTTGCCTTGCATCAAGAAGGTCCTGGGTTTGATTCCCGGCCCGGGGTCTTTCTGCATGGAGTTTGCATGTTCTCCCTGTGCATGTGTGGGTTCTCTCTGGGTTCTCTGTCTTCCTCCCACAGTCCAAAAACATGACTGTCAGGTTAATTGGTCTCTCTAAATTCTCCCTAGCTGTGAGTGCATGGTTGTTTGTCCTGTCTGTTTCTGTGTTGCCCTGCGACAGTCTGACACCTGTCCAGGGACAGTTAGATTTTTTCTGTTTCCTAAAACTCTCCTGAACCTTTGCAGGTGTTCTTCAACGCATCTCAACAAATCACAAAACATGAGTCTGAAAAAACAAGAGACTGCAATTGGTTTGGAAACTAGTCATATTCCAAACGACAATATTTTTCTACTGCGGACCAATCAGATTTCAAAGCAGACAGTACTGTGTTTCTGGCTAATAACACTCTGCATTTTTCTTTGAGATTTAATTTGACAATTATGGATTAAAAACAGCCACTCGAGGTGCTTCCCTTGTCCTAAAGACTAATATAAAAAATAAACACAAAAAATCAACACAATGGTCAATTTTCCACTTTAATTTGTACACTGAAAATTTATATATGGAGACAAGTTTCCTCCCCCACCCAGAAAACACACTCATGACTACATTAAGACTCAGCTCAACAGAGACATGGATCTGTATAAAAACCAATTCTATCTGTGTTCGATAGAGAAATAAAACAGGAACAATCAGCTATGAACAAAGTCTGTGTGGCACCGACTTGTTTGTCATAACAGAGACCAGAGAGAAGTGAGGGGTGATAAGAGGATTTCTGCTGCTGTGGTACAGGGAGCTCTGCATATGGACTACGGCAGACCCACAACCCAACACAAGCACATGACTTTTGGCCTTACCGGCATTCCATACTTGATTACAATAGAGTCAATGCTCACAGTTGAATCACTGTCTCCAGGCTTGCAATTAGGTATAAATGGGTCCTTAGACACTTGCGACATCACACTTTGAGAATCGATGACTTCTTCTGTGTGATGCTTCCCACAGGAGATTTGCACTTTTTCCACACATTGAACAAATGGCTTTGAAAGAGAGAACATCTCACCTGCGTCAGCTTGATTTCTGATGTTGTAGCCTGCAGAGGAAAAGCAGGGAGAGCATCCTGCAAGCTTCCATCAGCCAGTCGACTGGCCGCTGGGTAGAGGAAGTGCTACTCAGCACTGTATTAGGCTTAAAGCTGCAGTATGTACATTTTATTTTTTTTAAATTGTTTACATATTTGTTGAAGCTGTCACTGTGGTGACAGTTTGTTATGAGACAGATAATCTGTGAAAAAGAAATCTATCTCCTCTACCTATATATATATATATATATATATATATATATATATATATATATATATATACAGTATATATATGTATATATATATAAATGGTAAAATCATGACGTTATTCCAGTAGATAAAATATGACAAAGCTGAAAAACACGTTTTTCAAAAAAGATAGTATGCATTGGGCATACTGACATCACTGTGAACTATGGAAACTCAAGGACTGCATTGGTATAAAACAAACACGGTTTTCCAAAAATGTAACTAAAAAAATTTATTAATTGATAAAAATCGATTTATCTTCCAGCTAGCCAGTCCCCTCACATCATACAGCTATGAAAGGAAACAGAAGACATCTGAACTCAGTTTTTGCCGTTGAACCTCATTGTTCCCTTGGCAACGTGCTTATTGGAGGCTAGTAGTTAATTCAGCCACCCAGAGAGACCGCTGCCCCGCTAACTGTCCTCTGAGGTCCGCCCATTCAGTCTGATTGTCTTGCTTTGAGGTCTGTTTTTGCCTCCCTCCTACCTAATAAATTCAGAGTACAGCAACATAATGCCACAGGAAATCACAGATTCAGTTAAAAAGTAAATAAAAGCTCTTTAGTGGCAGCCAGCATCACCGGTGGCAGTTCTTTTAATTACCGTAACTCGGTTTATGCTTTCACATCTTTTTTGTTGCCTGGTGTTTGATCTGCTGCATTGACTAGTGTAAACTCCAGTCAGCACACAGCGGGTGCTAATGACACCCAAGGGAAAAACTCCCCCTAGCATGTTAATCGTGTCTGAAAGACTTAAAGAACTTTTTTGCGTTGTTATCCTCGGTTGCAACAATGTATCTTGCTTTTTTTTGGTTTTTTGCAGCCACAGAAGCCAAGGAAGTTTGCCCAGAGGCGAGGAAAAAACTCACAAGCAAAGGTTAGGCTGGCCTCTCGGCTGACGATGGTCCCGAAGGAGTTGGAGGCGAGGCACTGGTACGTTCCGGCGTCTTGGTCTTTGTTCAGACGGCTGATTCGGAGGTTGCCTCCAGAAAGGCTGTAGTGAGATCCAGCTTTGGGAGTGACTTCTGTACCATTTAACTTCCACCTAAAGAAGACAAAAAAATGGAACCAGAAAGATTGGAAAAAATTAACATGGAAATGAAGACATTAAAACACTGTTCAGAGCAGACCGGGGCAACGACAAACGCCAGACTCATGAGAAAGCCGTGACTTGTACGTTCGATTGCATGAGAGGAATAAAAGGTGGTGGGTTCCCAGACATCGTGCCCTCCAGCTCGGTGTTAATGTAAGCAGCAGTGAACCGTTATGGTGCCAAGGACTTGACTCGGAGAACAGATAGCATTGCAGGCCATCCATCTTTCCAAAGCCCAGTCAAACTGCATCAAATTTCCACTTAATCATTATGGCGCGACAATTAAAACAAATGCCTGCTAGCTCGCCTTCGCACTTGTGCATTCTAGAGCCGTGGGCATGATTATGGTTGGTGTTATGGGTGATCAACGAGGGGTATAATTTACTTAAAATGGCAGCGGACTCTCCAGTTTCTTATGCAGATGTATGTTATTAAGAAGAAACACAGGTGGGAGGAAATCCGTCATTTCTGAAAAATGGCTACAAGCAATGACAAGCATCAGTGGGGCCAAAAGGTGCTCCCTGGTTTGGAACCCGTATTATGAGAAAGAATTCATACCCTGGGAGTTTTCTCACATTTTTTCATATTATGCTGCAAACTACTCTGTCTAAGAGATCAACACAAAGTGCTGGAAAAATATTATTTTTTGCTCACCCACCTACACAAGCAACAAAATCAGTGGTGTCCAAACTTTATGCCATGAGGGCCAAAGCACTTGGGGCCACAAACACTGTACATTTTTATAAATAACATTCTCAAAACAAACTTTTGGTGCCTTTTTTTTAATCAACAATGAACTAAACAATTTTAATTTAATTAAAAGTAACCAAATCGTTAGATGTGTAAATTATTGTAGATACAAAACATAAGAAAAGGCCCACAGTTTGAAATTGCTTTGGGTTGCTTTTGAGAAAAAGTAGGTCAGTGTTTGTGGGTTTAGTTACTCCAAAACAAAGATGAATGGAAAAATGTCATTAATAAATGGGAATCTATATTTTATACCTAATATATCTCATAATTTTCATTTATCTGTAAAAAATGTTGAAAAACATCAACCACCTATCCAAATGGGATAGGTAGTTAAAGCAATCATCAGTTAGCATTACGTCTTGAGAAATGTTTTGAAGAGTGAACTTCTTTATTTCATAATTATGCATAGCTAAAAGCAGCGCATATCACATAAAATCCCTCCGGAAAACACTTAAGCTTATGAAATGAAAGACGAGAAAAGATCGTCTCACATCGTCTTTTAAAATAAATATGCAGTTCAGGTTTGATCCTGGTGATTTTGCTAGGTATTTCTTTGAGGAGTGTTTCTGCTTTGATTTCTTTCATTTAAGTCTCAGTTTGATTTCAGGTGCAGCTGAGAAAATATTGTGCTGCTGTTGTTGGGAGAACAAACACCTTGATGGGGCTTCATTAAAGCTCCTCTGTAAATAGCTAACAGAAGTTGTGCGCAGCTGTTAGGTCTGCGACTCTCTCGGCTCTTGCTGGTATAAAGGTTTTGTCTCACTAAGCTCAAACAACCGTTCAGAAAAGATATTAACCATAATGTTATTTTACTGCTGTGCTTTGTTCATCTTTGACAGTATAGTGGCTTCTAAAATTCATGATACCAGTCTAAAGTTTTGTGTTCTGCCTCTGGCTGTAACAGGTTTTCCTCCCTAACCATGTTACCATGGCGATGCCACCATCATGTCTCACAATACAGACGATAGGTTTAGGCTGATGTGCCGACGTGAATTTCCACCACAAACAGCATTTTGGATGTTGGCTGAAAACTTTTATTTCACCAGAGCACATTCTTACAGAAGATCGCTTCAACCTGGCTTATGGCAAACCTTGTGGATGGGAAAGTTCACTATGTTCAGCAAAAGTGTCTCCACCTGCCCTTTGGCACATTAACTGCTCATTATTGTGCACTCTTACATCATAAGGCTAATGACATTGTGGGAGGTCCCTATGCAGATTTCTCAGCAGCTCTGGAAGTAAGGTTCTTGTGAATAGTTTTTTATTATCACTGATATCAATTATTTCACTGTTCTTGATGTGCAATAGTTTGGTGCAATGTGTCTCTTACAAAGTGATGTATAAATAAAGTTGAAATTGATACTAACATTAAGATTTTCAAATGCCCTGTGTAGGATGAACTCTGATCTTGTTCCAATTGCCTTCAACTACAAAAAGTTAAAAAAAACTCTTGTTTTTCTTGTCCAGGCTTAACGACTGACCTGTCAACACATTCTCCCACCTGAGCTCTGGATCTCTGCAGCTCCTCCAAGGTGACTGTGGGCCTCTACTTTAAACTTCTCAACTTTCTCACTGACCTGTTTGCTGCGTTCCTTTGGTCTTGTTCTCTAATGTTCTCCAACAAACCTGATGAATACCTTAGTAAGGCAGTGCATAATAGACCTAATCTGTCACTTGGGTTGCAGAAAATCAGCTATTTTTGGTGCCATGTCCGTGGCCGCCTGTAGAGCAGGAGTGGGGCATAGAAAGCACGAGCGGGAGCTGATTACACGAAAAACAATGTCAGACGAGTGCTGCCTGCCCGCCTCTCTGCAATCAAATGTCTCAAAAACAGCAGAATTCTTGCGGGCCGGAGCGCGGCCGCACTCACACGGCGCCGCTACAGACGTCTCTCTTTTAATAGGCAAAATGTGCAGCACAATGGTCTTTTATGGCCTTTCTCCAGTTCCGTCATAAGTAAGTGCACGCTCTCGAGAGCCTTATTACCACACACAATAGAGAAGAGCCTGCGGGAGAGAGGGCTGCTTTCCCACAGGACCGCAGCAGCGATTCATTTGCAGCAAACAGAAAGAAATCAAGATATTTTCCGAGCCAAACAAACACCTTGCGACCTGAAAACAGCGGCAAAGCGGGCGGGAAGCGGAAGGAGCAGGTGACACACAGAGAGGAGTCTCGCTTTCTCTTTGAAAAGGATTTCCATCTAATACGGAAGCAGCCTTTTACACAGCTGTAATTGCTCAGAGTAAGGCGGCATTGTATCAGAAGATAAACAGTTTAATCGGTGACAGCTTGAAAAGCCAAATGCTGCAAGAGATTTTCTTCGCCGGTCGTCAACTTCAACGCTTTATCCGACTCTTTCTAAAACATTGGAGAGGACGGTTATGGCAATTAGGCCTCAGAAAATTATTTGATTTATCTCGGGAGGTGATCACGCTTCGCACTGGAGCGGGATCAGTCGCTCCAGAGAATGCTCTGCTACATTCTCCTACTACTCTCCAATTAATGAGAATTAACTCAGTGGGGGGAGAGAGGGCGTTGTCAATCCCCAAACGCTCCATGTAGCGTGCGTCCGTGTCGGCCATGGTTAAATATAACTACCCACAAAAAAGCTGCTATTGTCCCCTTTGTAGCAAAATTGCAGAGCCCCAATAACAAGTCTTCTCACTTCCATAGCATTCATTATTCAGCGATGTTCAGACTTTCTGTGAAACTCGAGGACATTTCCACTCCAGAACGAGTTAGCGCGCGGCGCAGCATGGGGCGGATCTTTGAACCGCCAGACGCAGTCAGCTGTGTGTCTTCCATGGGAAGCCAAGCAGAGGAACACATCAAACACATGTTGAAGAGAGAAATTTAATAATTCTGTTTACAGTGATTTATAACGGCAAGCCGGGCCAGGACTGCAGTCCCATTTGTTAGGCACATGCTTTATACAATCATGCAACAACAGGCTGTGTACAACTGTGGCAAAATACCACACCATCTGGCTTCGACTGCTGCCCGGTCTGTTCGGTCCTGGTTCTTTAGATACTTTGATGCGTTGTCCCAGTAGTTACATCCACAGTAAATACTAAAACTCCATGTACCCGGTACAAAATGAAGGGCTTTCAAAACAACATTTTTACATTTAACATCCCATAAATACTGTGTAGGTTAAAAAAATAACAAATAAATGTGTTGCTAAATTGCTAACTTTTTGAAGGACTTTTGGTGGGAAATTTTGAGAATTTATTATTTTTTAAGTATTAATCTGTCAGAATCTCAAGGTTTTTAGGTCAACCTGACTTGCACAATTTGCACATTTGGACCAAAAGTTCCCCCAGATCTCAAGGGTTTGAGGACAGCTCTTGCCCATGGCCTTCTGAGCAAACTTGAGAAAGATCCTGAACTTTATTTCAGGTTAATCAGTTTCACAACCGGACTGAATGCTAATACTGAATCAAAGATCTCCTGGTGTAAGATCTTGCGATACTGAGACAGGACACAGGATTTTTCTTGTCAAAGAGGAGATTGTCTAATGAAACACTGACTGGGTGATGTGACGTGACTCTGCCTGGTGGACTAAGAATACCTGACTACCGTGATCCCTGGTAGTCTTGGGGGTTAAGGACCACAGCTGCCTGTAAAAAGCAAAAGTACGACAATACTTGAGACCCCTCCTAAGAACACCCATAAATGTCTATTTTAGTCATTCAAACACCAAATATATCTGAATATTCATCAATATGCACAGTGGAAATCATCTTGGCACTTCTGCAGGTAGACATCTACAGTCTACCTTATTTCTACTCTTGGGTTTAAACACAATTAGTACCAATAAAAATGAATGGAGCTCCTGGACTGACTGTCTTGCAAACGCCAGCCAAACGCCATGAAGTATTGAGCCTGGATGTTACAGCTCTCCAAGCTGCAATTTCTGTGAATATTTAAGATATGCTCAGTAAAAAATTAAGCAGTTTTGATCCATAAAAAAAATGAATCTGCCAACACCAAGCCACCAACAGGCAGGTGTCCACTGTATTATGAGAGTTAAAGGAGATGGATTTTAGCTCGAAACCCTGTTGTATGAAAGAGTATTTTATGTCTTGCACCTGATTGGCTGCTCAGAAACAGCTGTCACCAAAGCCCAAATGTTAATCTGGCTGTATTTTGTTTACTTGGTATGAAGAGAAAATGTCAGTGCAGTGCTTTGTATCTCGTCTAATAAGATACAACTATTGAGGTTACTGCTAATGACTAGTTCTAACACTAAATTAAGGCCCCATGGCACAGCTTTTATTGTGATAGGATTACATTTGATGATTAAGCCTAGATTTATTTCTCTGTTTGAAAGATTGCATTCCCATGATAAAATGTGTATATTTCTGCAACCACAAAGTCTATCTGAAAACATTTCATGTCCTAGTAAAGGGAAGACTTGAAAGATTTGCAAGTATTGGGAAATATCAGTCTATGCATTACTGGGAAAAGGTTAACAAAGCTAGTGCACAGTAGAAATGAGACAAAGTTGGTTTTTACAAAACTCTTTTCCTCTGAGAATGATTGTACAGGAACTCCAAAGGTTTTTCAAATTGTAGCATAATATGTTAGCATTATCTCTGCATAAATGTATCCCCATTAAATGAAACAGAAGAACAATAGAGAGGTTATGACATATAATACAGAGTTTAGGCAAGGTTTCCAAAATGCCCAATTTGACACATAAAGTGTTATTCAAATTTTCTGCTGTACAACAGTATGTACTTAATCTGTAAATCACTAATATTCACCACATCCAAATCCATTTATTTACTACGTTGTTTCAGTCTGGCTGCCAGGTGCAAACCAGGACCAAACCGACGACTTCTCCTTGCTCTGCTACATTCTCCTGCTACTCTCCAATTTTGCTTTTGCTCGGTGCAAGCTGCTGGATTTCCTAAGATAGAAACTTTTTCTAATCAGTTTGAATAATAAACTGAACTTGCCTGCATTGTTTGGTACCTGGGATCAACTGGAACTTATGCATGATTGGATTGAAATAACTATTTTTTTGTGAAATGACTTGTGTTGACGTTTTGTGAATTGGCGTACTGTAAATAAACTGAATTGAATAAATTGCACTAATTCAACAAGGATATTGCAACTTTTTTATTTTTTTACTTTATCACTTTTTCTTACACATTTATGTTTTTCATTTGAATTGTATGTGATAAATTCAACAATAAAGGGTTCAAGGATTTACCATGATGTCAAACACAACACACCTGTCACAGTAACAGGTGTTTACACTATTGAGAAACACAGCAAACCTAAACTGAAATGAGAGTCTATTAAGAAAAATTTAAGCACAACAAAAAAAATCCCACTGACTCTCCACCTTGAATGCGAGATGCTCTGAGCCATCTGCCCTGGTTTAGAGCTGTGTTAGTGTTTCTTGTAGAATAATTTGCTTCACTACTACTCAGTTTTTTTTTCCTGCAAAGGTCTTTGAATCCATCATCTGACAAAAATCATTACAAACAGAAAGCTTACACCCTGAGTTTGAGGCGTTAATCTGCTTACGGCAGATTTTTTTTGCAAAACGAGGCGAAATGAGGACGTCAAGCAGCGAGGATTAGTTTGTGGTTCTCTCAGGTCTCCACTGCAGCAGAAGAAATTGCTAACACCGCATCCATCTAATCAAAATGAATTACACCCATAAAAAAGTAGAGAGATGGAAAGGCAGAAATGAAAAGAATTATGTTAAAATTACAATACAATAGCAAACACTTTGTGGATTTGGAAGCACAGGAAGTACAGCAGATCAGGACATGGCTGGTCTTACTGACAGACGCGCTGTGGTTTATGAATCAGTGGTACAGTGTGGTGAACTACATCTGTCCTCAGACAGACAGTCAAGTTGTAGTTTGAATGCTCGTAGCCATGGTGACACACAGGCACAAATAACTGGGCGGAATGGCAGAAAGAGATTCTCCTGGGGTTTGATCTGACTTCATTAACTACAAAAATGTATTTATTTTGTTGGCACTGGATCATTGACCAACACAAAGTAGCACACAATTGTGAAATGGAAGGCAAATGATACACGATTTTCAAGATTAACTACAAATAAATAAATAAAAACCTGTTTTCACTAAATAAATCCAGTTCAGCCAGATTCAGTTAACCACTGAAGGAAATGACACAAAAACCTTTGAAGAAGACTTTGAACATAACTTCCTTCTTCACAAAATATAAATAAAAATGGAGTGCTGTCAGATTTCAGCAGCTGTATAATAAAAAACCATGAGCCATTTCTCCGACCAGTGCTAGACTTTCACTCCTTCTTTGGTTGTAATTACCCAGAATTCCCTGCACTATAGTCCACTTCCTGCTTTTCTAGCGGTCCACTCCCTTTATGTGAAATTCAAAGAACAGATTTTTGTGATTCTACTAAGATTTTATTTACACATTCTTCAAGTGTTTGATTTTAAAAATTAAATTTTTCCATTTTTTAAATTTTATTTAGATGCTTAATATCTCTCAAAACTTCTCTAATGAAAAACAAATGAGCTGGCTTGTAAATCTGATTAATGTGAGGAGACTTCTTCAACAACATGTTCTATCCAGGTTTAATTCTCCACTGGTTTTTCTCCACATACTGTGTGTACTTATGACGTTTAATCACACCAACAACTAAATATGATGAGAGTAAAGGAGCTTGATGGTGGACAGATCTGGCCAGTCATTTTGTGTAATCCAGCAGAACGCAGTGATGTGGTTGAAATTCCATCCATGACTGGATCCCGCTGGCAGCGAGAGGCCGGATGGCAGCGGCCTTATATGAGCTACTTCAAGTAGAAGTGGAGCGACGTGTGCAAGCAGGTGTGCTGCCGTATCTGCAGTTATCTGAGTATTTCTGCAGATGACAGGAAGTCTGAATTTTCTAGTAGTCAGAGGTGTACAGAGTGAAAATGAATTGTGAGATGACAATCCTCTGTGGGGTTCCTCTGCTGCTGATCACCTAGTCAGACATACAAGCTCACATATTATGAGGTCTTTAGTCCAGCAGATTCTTAAGGCATTAAATTGTCTTCAATGTCCAGACCTCCATTGATCTGATCCTCCTCCTGACTGAAGCCTGTGACCTTCATCACTGACCACACGTCGCTTTTACTGCTGTTTCTGATCTTCACTTTAAATTTCTTTTATAAAGTCTTCTACAATTCCCTGTCTCCCTCTCTGCTTGCTCTTTTTCTCTTATGTACCAGTTGCTCCAGCTCAGTAGTGAGCCACGGTTTATAAATGGGAACTGTTTTGCTGTTCTGGTGGAGATGCTGTTAACCACACTTAAGTTTCTATAGTTGGGAAAACACTTAGTCACGGTCTCCAGTGGACTGGCCCAGAGGATCACAAAGGAGAATAATGAGAAAATGGTTCAAAGGAAGAAACACCAAATAAGGAGAACTGGATGGACATGATGCATATGTTAGGGAGAAGCAAACCTGGATTGATTTGGATTGAACACATTGTTTATATAAAAGCAGTAAAATCAGATTTTGTTTGAAAATAATTATCTCCTCCCCCCGAGTTTTGATATATTTTTGTTCCTTTTCTCCTTTTCATTAATTTGTTTTGTGATTTTTCTTCTTCTTGTTGTTTTACCATAAATGTCAAAGACTAAACAATGTACATAATACATGTACAAATTTATTGTAATACCAATAAAAATTAAATAGAAAAAAAACGATAGCAATTTTCCCATAATTAATGAAATAATTATAAACCTGCTTCTCATGTTTACTCAGGCTTTCTTTAACTGACGACAGGTGTGTGAAAATTCTGGTTAATCTTTTTTGAGTAGAGCTTTGTCACGGCTTCCTGGTGAATGAGGACGATTAACGAACGCTGAGTGTGCCTTCGCTCTCATTTGCTTGTTGTAACACGTTTGGGAGGCAGCAGCAGGTCTGGAAGGAAGGCCACCCTGAAAGGAAACGGCTGATGAGGTCAACCTGTAAGCTGGCTAAGTCCCAAGCAATAAACGTACCAATCCTTTCAAATCTCACCCTGGTCATTTCTGAAAGCAAACATGATTGACTTGAACTTTACCTGAACAAAACACAACACAGCACGCATTCACTCCACTATTGGTCCACGTTAGGGAGGAATAAAGAGAGAAGAAAGACTTTGAACTGGGTGAATGCATGCGGCTCTTAACATGTGCTCCTAAGCTACAAACACACAACACATGTTTTCAGCAGGGGGTCAAAAAAAAAACAAATCATCACAAACACAATCCACAAGATGCATTTTTCTGATCCTGATCGGGTCAGGCATGATTCGAGAGGATGTGTAAGTCTTTTTCCGAGCTGCAGCTAACAAGCCAAGACTGTCTTGTTTGCCTCATCAGGAAACAAAGCCCAGAGCGTTTTCATTCACGCTGAATGGAAAGCTGAATCCAAGGGCATAATTAAAATATACTCTGCATGATATTACGGCACATGGACAGTTTTTCTGCTTTGCAGCCATTAGCTCCACAGTAAAGCAAAAAGAATTGAGGAAGCTTATGATAATGAGAACCATACAAACCTAATCTAATTACTGGGGAAATGGCTCCGACATTCAGGGATCCTGGAGGTTTCGGTCAGTTAAATTTAACCCGCAAGATGTTCTTAAAAACCCTCACGCATTTATCCCTAATGACAACAAATGTCCACCTCCCCAAATCAACTGTAAAATGTGGCATGCTAACATTTCCTTCCAATTTAAACATGGAAGTCTCTAATAACACATTTAGCTGTAAATATTATTATCATCTTACTTAACTCAACTTCCCTGAGCTGAAAAGAAAGAAAGTAAAATAAGTTTAAATGAGCATAGCCCCACCCCCCAGGGAGATGGCAGCATGTAGTATTGGTGAGTGTTCAAGTTACATCCATCCTCACTATGTCCTTACTAACAGCACCTCCTCTGGAGTGAGTAGCAGCAGGAGTGGCTCTCCTTCTGATACATACGGCGTATAATTAATTATACAGAACAGCTCGACTGCTTCATGCCCTGCACCGGACACGAAGCAATCCAGCCAAATTTGACCTGGCTTGGCTGCTGGGGGGAAAAACTCCCACCTGGCTGTACAAGACTGAGCCTGGTAGGTAAATACATAATGTACAAGATAGAGGGAGAGAAAGATGGAGTAGATAAGGACTGAAAGGTGGAGGCAGAAACAGATAAAAGATGAGATAAAGAAAGAAAAGGAGAGGGACAGATTAATAAAGACAGATATAGAAATGAAGAGAGAAGATAGAGATAAAAAAAAAACATCTCAGACTTTCCATATTAAGAGGTTTGGAAATGTTTGTCCAGAAGCCAAGCAACATACATTGCAGTGATAACTGTTGTCCACTCTGCAGATAATCACAACTAACTAAATCTGTTCCAGGATTTGTCTAAGTACTTTTACAACTGATAAATATATTTTGTTTGTATTAATTACTATTTTAAAATTTGCCAAACTGCTACTTAAAGCCTGGGCTGGTTTCTTCATGACTTTAACTATAATTTACAAAGCAACATAAATCACTAATGTTCTCAGAAATGTAGTGTTTTTTTCCCCTGTGTGCTCTGGCAAATGTTCCTATTCTTCATGTGAACCGTCATGTACATACACCATCTTCAAAATCTGCCTAAAAGTCAAGACTTTTTGTGACTTTTGAGATTTCTTCATGATTTAATCCACAGACGTTGTGGAATAACAAATAACACCTTGACTAAGTTGGCTTACTACCCTTAATAAGTGATGGGTAATCATTTTCAATAACTTAAGCTCTGATCTGAATGTCTTTGGTTAGAGTAATTTGAAACAATACAGGCATATTTTTCAGCTTGTCAATGCTGAAAAATTGGTTATTAACCAATTATAAAAATCTGCATTTTCTTTTCAGCCAAACTGTTAAGCACACTGTTTCCCACGCCAAAGGAGCTAGTGATAGATACTGAAATGAGAATGTTTTGATTGAAAACTAAAAATCTAATTTGTTTAGGAATTTGTTTTATGAGTTACACACTGTCTCAAAAGAATCTAATCAGTGTCAAAAAGTTCAGCTGAACTGCTTCGACTTGAAGATATTTTGTTTCTATGCTTTTCATTTTCTAAGATGTTCAAAAAGTAAATAAAAAAAACATGTTTTTACAACTTTTCCAATTAGAAGAACTTGCTAATCTCAAACTGTGTTTTAAAGATTTTTCTATTCAGTTTAGAATATCCATTCCAAAAAAGTCCAGGCTATTTAAAGAACAGAAAAGCAAATGCTAACTTTAGCATCATTAGCAGTTAATGCATTAGTAGCTAACGGTTAGCTGCATTCTCACAGTGCTTACAAATGATCCTCGTCTAGTCTGCCTAAAAAGCTCCCACACATTTGAATGTGTTGATGTTTGAGGTTACAATGTGGCAAAACATGGAAAAAAGTACAAGCATTTCTTTTGCAGCAGAGTTTCTAAAATGTTTTTTCTCAGATAAACTTATTGTCTTGGCAAGCATTAGTGGTAAAAAAACAAACAAAAAAACAGACTTGCCCGGTCATCCGGTTTGTTTTTGACGGGAAAAGAAAAGCTGTAACGTGTTGGGCGGCAGCAGTTAATGGGTAAAGACGTGATCTGTCTGCCAGCCTGAGGAGTTCAGACACTGTCTGAGTCTGCTGCAGGTTTTATGACTACTTCATTTTCCATTAGTTTCTTTTTATTGCTATTCGGAGATGAACAAATGTGAAGGAAGAGACATTTGTGAGCAGTGTGTTAATATTTGGAGCGTCAGGATAGCCAGCCAGTGACAACGGAGGATCGGAGGCGCCTCGGTGTGAGACTCACCGGTACGTGGGAGGTGGGCTTCCCTGGGCCTCGCAGCTGAACACCACCTCCCTGTTGGTCCCCACCGTCTCCACAGGGTACACGATGCTGCCTGGCTGCTTGGTGAAAGCGGGACTCTGCAGGACGCCGCTCTCTGTGGGACCACAAGGAAACACAACACGGTTGATCATGAACCTGCGTGGCGGCCTGTTTGCAAAACAGCCAATTAGTCAGTGGCAGTAAGCAGATGATGCTGCCTTAAGTCTCTCAGAGGGCAAAACCACAAGCAGACAAAGCATATCAATTTAAAGTGCCTGTCACGACTCAGAGGCGCACAGGGAAAGGATTTGAAGTGAGACGTGTCTTCAGGACCTATTTAGGTGGTAATAGGATATAGAGTCTAATTTAGGTTGAACAATGGCCTGGAAAGATACAGTCATTAGCCTGTTTTATGTGTCCTTTTCTCTTTTATTGGATTAGATGTTAGGATTATCTGCCCACATGACTTGCATTTATTTTGTTTAACCTCTATGCTGTAAATGACAGTATAAATGATTCCTGTGTGGGCTGCTTAACTCAACTCAGAATAAGCCTGAACAAACTTAAAACGAAAAAAAAGAAAAGTCTTTCTGCTGAAAAGTTTTGTAACCATTTATTCCAATCAAAAAACCATTGTAAAATTTCAGACAAAAAAAATGCTTCAATTTAATCCAGGTAACTATGACTGAAGAAAAAGAAAAAAGAAAAACTTGTGCGGGCGAAAAGGTTTTTTTTTCCCTTCAGTGCCCCTTTATGTAACTCAGCCTGTTTTATTCCCTAGTTATACAGAATGAATGTGTGAATACTCAATACAATGTGATTTTAAAACCCAGGTGTTCACCAAACTGATTTTTATGTATTATTGCACCCCTAGGTTAAGTTAAAATATATGAAGAAAAAAGTAAAAAGAACACTACTTCAGATTAAGTGAATATGGCGAACATTTAAGGAATCACATTGTTGCTTGTTTTTAGTTTGATAGAATTACATCTGTTGCTGCCGCTCAACATCTTTCTTATTCTAACAGAATAGTAAAATTAAAGTTTGAAATGCGACAGTAAAGGGAACAGACAGCATGGTCAGCATGGTCTGTGTTTCATTATGAAAATTGAATTAGCTAATGGTGGTCTAAGCTAATATCTTAGACATGTAGTAAAACCCAATTACTGTGTGAACACGGATATCTGCATCTCTGCTTTTGTCTGACCTAACTTGACCACAACCATGGAGTTTTGTATTTTTAAGATGATGTGTGTGCGTGTGAGGGGGTGAGCGGGTGTGTGTGTGTGTGTGTGTGTGTGTGTAGCGAGGGGCATCCTGTCTGGAGAATACTAAATAACTGTTGGTCCTGCCAACTCTTCCCGGGGGAATTTAACTGGCGCATGCTAAACTAGGCACAAAATGTCACTTCATGATGTCATACTATAATTTGCATATTCATGACCTTCTCACTTTAACTTTTATATTTTGTGATATTGTTTTACTCCTGTTTGTAACTCAATTCATGGTAATGTACACAGCATCTTAATGCAGCCAAAAATGCAGGCATATGTTTCGAAACATATTTAAATACATTGTTTACAAAGATATGTTACCTTTTCTGTTTTTCCTTTGAGAATATTTTTATAGGTCAATTAGGATAATCAAAATTGTTTATTTTGCTAAGATTATTTTCATTGTTTTACTTTCTCCTTTGCCTAATGCCTGGTTTACATGGCAAGATTTTAAAATAATGATTAAAAAATATGATGATAAAAATCATAGATTTAATAGTGTGCAGTGTATAGCCACACAGCGTACACAACACAACGCAACACACATGGACAGATTTCACTCACAAACAAAACCTCTCGAGATCAAACTTCAGAATAAACAAAGATGGCCGACAAGGAAGAAGGAATGACAACAGTTTCAGGGCTATTTTTAACAGCTAAAAACGACACAAAAAGAAATCTCCAACATCCAGCAAACTTCTGCACCTCCCGGTCAGTTGTTTTGTCTTCTGTGTTTTAGATTCCTCTATGTGTTTCCATTACTTTGCTTTCTGATTGGCTGCCCATCACATTCAACAGGCTGCGTTCTGGTCTGTGGTCAGGAAGCCCAGACACGCTGAGCTCCTGTACTAGCATGTAGCTAGTACAGGAATGATGAGGTTTTTTTATTTCACACAAGGATGAAGTGTCTCTGTGGTTTTGCTTTAACATAAATCCACAGGTGTGTCTCTACTTCACTAAAATTTTGTTAAAAGATTAAAAAGGCATTAAATTATCTTGGCTTTCTTAAATTATTTAAAAGTACAGTAATTATATTGTATATGTTTGAATTTGGAGAAGATAATAAAAATGATCTAATAAAATATTTTTTCCTCATTATTTTTGCCATTTGCCAAATATTTTGGTAATCTTGACTGACCTTAAACATGTATCTTTTAAACAAAGCCACACCCTGTAATAAAATCAGCTTTACCTTTATTTTTTTCAACTATGCCTTTTCTTCTTTTTAATTGTTAGATAGAAAAAAGTAGAATGAAATTATGACAGCATTTCAACTTGGGCTTATCACAGCACCATTAGATTAGATGCAGCTATTTCTCTGGCAGGTCAAACTCCGTTCACTTCGCAAAACCGGTTTAACAAACCACAGAGGAAAAAAGGCTGCACTGTAAATGTTCACACACAATGCTAACAACCTGATTTAAATTAAACACACTTTTATAAAACTGTGTTACTGAACTGTTATTGAACTTGTAAAAATTAAGGATGTTTTAATTAGGGTGACCATATTTGACTATGGGAAAACCGGGTGGGTGGGGGGGGGGGGGGGGGGGTTGGTGAAACCAGAACCCCTTACGGGGGGGGGGTGCGCTGCCCTCAGGGATTACGTGACACGCAGCGCCGTGCGCAGTGCCCTACAATGCACTGTAAGCTATGTAATGTGTTTTGAGGCAGTTCACCAAAATCCCGGACGATTTTTAAATTCCCCCCGGACATCTTTTTAGGTCTGAAAAGTAGGACATGTCCGGGAAAAAGAGGACGTCTGGTCACCCTATTTTAATATGCTAGTTTTTTACAAAAATCATCTTTAAAGGAAAAAGAAAAAGAATAATGTTTGATGATAGCAACACTGTTGCATCATCTGACATAGTTACAAAGCAACCAAAGACGGCTTCCCTCCTCTGCTATTGGGGACATTTAAAAGTTCATTAATCCACCAGAAAAAAAGCGGGTACAGGGTTTTCTTAAACATTTAAACTCACTATTCTCACACAGCCCACACTCTCTTTACACAGTGAAAGCATCAGATTCAACAGGCAATGAAAATAAATGAATATGAATCTTTTTGTTCAAGTGTTACAGTACCTCTACATCTTTCCTAATTATCATGGACCATACAGAACAAAGCAGAAAACGGTGCATATTTGTTATTGTGGTGACGTTGGGTCCATTTGTCACAGAACACAGGATTTACTAGAAAACACGTCTGTAGCTCAAAACAAAGGTCAAGCTATATCTGCCTTATGCTGTGACACGCCGTCTCAGGGCCAACCGCACCAGCATATGGTCTCACAAGGGGTCTGAGGATCTCATCTCGGTACCTAATGGCAGTCAGGCTACCTCTGGTGAGCACATGGAGGGCTGTGCGGCCATCCAAAGAAATGCCACCCGTCACCATTACTGACCCACTGCCAAACCGGTCATGCTGAAGGATGTTGCAGGCAGCAGACCGCTCTCCACGGCGTCTCCAGACTCTGTCACGTCTGTCACATGTGCTCAGTGTGAACCTGCTTTCATCTGTGAAGAGCACAAGGCGCCAGTGGCGAATTTGCCAATCCTGGTGTTCTCTTGCAAATGCCAAGCGTCCTGCACGGTGTTGGGCTGTGAGCACAACCCCCATCTGTGGACGTCGGGCCCTCATACCATCCTCATGGAGTCGGTTTCTAACCGTTTGTGCAGACACATGCACATTTGTGGCCTGCTGGAGGTCATTTTGCAGGGCTCTGGCAGTGCTCCTCCTGTTCCTTCTTGCACAAAGGCGGAGGTAGCGGTCCTGCTGCTGGGTTGTTGCCCTCCTACGGCCTCCTCCACGTCTCCTGGTGTACTGGCCTGTCTCTTGGTAGCGCCTCCAGCCTCTGGACACTACGCTGACAGACACAGCAAACCTTCTTGCCACAGCTCGCATTGATGTGCCATCCTGGATGAGCTGCACTACCTGAGCCACTTGTGTGGGTTGTGGAGTCCGTCTCATGCTACCACGAGTGTGAAAGCACCACCAACATTCAAAACTGACCAAAACATCAGCCAGACAGCATAGGTACTGAGAAGTGGTCTGTGGTCCCAACTGCAGAACCACTCCTTTATTGAGTGTGTCTTGCTAATTGCCAATAATTTCCACCTGTTGTCTATTCCATTTGCACAACAGCAGGTGAAATTGATTGTCAATCAGTGTTGCTTCCTAAGTGGACAGTTTGATTTCACAGAAGTTTGATTTACTTGGAGTTATATTGTGTTGTTTAAGTGTTCCCTTTATTTTTTTGAGCAGTGTATATATATATGTATAAATGTATGTATAAAGCCTCCCAGGAGGCTGGAGAATGTGAGCTGGCTTTGCTGTTGCCTAGCAACATTGCATACATTAGATTATTCGACTGATGGAATCTGATGATGTCACAGTGTTATGTCATAAGGGACATCATATCCTTGAATATCCTGCATCTGAATCAAACTTGCAGATCTCAAGCAGCAGAACGGACGTTGGTTTTTCCATATTGGATTTAACTTTGCATTTTTTTGTAGCTTTTCTGATCGATCAGTTGGACAGTCAAAATGTCGTCATCTGATACTGATTCATTAACAGAGCACCAAATTAAACGAATGACCAGAGATGAATTGGTCATCGTGCTTGTGGATTGGTTGCAAAGATTAAAAGAGAGATCTGCAATACTTATTAAGGAGAACACACTGCAGGAGGACTTAGAAAAAGCTAATGAACAAATTGAGCTTCTAAATGAGAACATTGATTCACTCAACAAAGAGCTAAACACATCTCTCAAGAAAAACACTGATCTGGAATGTCAGGTGATCCCAAAGTTAAAACAAGAGATAGAGAACCAGAGATCCCACAGGAATCAATTGTGGTCTGAGGTAATAAGCTACCAAGGTAAAGTCAAAGAGCTTCAAACCTCTTTGAAAAACCTTGAGAGGGAATCAAAACTGCAAGTTGAGAAGACATTGGATGAAAAAAAACAAGTGATGTTGCAAATTACAGCATTCACAGTGAAGGGTGAAAAGCATGAAAGTGAAGTGGAGAAACTTCAGCACGAATTGTCCAGAAAGAAAAACGACATTGGCATGAAGAACATTGAAATTATGAAAGAGAAAGAAAAGTCCAAAGTTCTTGAGGCCACAATAAAAGCTCTGGAAAAGAAGCTAATGGAGGCAGAGAAGGAAAATAAAAATCTTGTAAAAAATCTTTTAAAAACTCCAAGGGAGGAAGCTATAGAGAAAACTAAGATAGCGTTTGAAGTACTGATGGATAACCAGGCATTAGTCAAGGAAAAGCAGAAAAGCAGGGCATTACAAGAATGTCTGACAAGAAAAGATCGCCAGCTGCAAAAACTCTTGGAGGAGCAGGGTAAGTGCCCCCCCAGGTTCCCACATCTAAAGAGAGAGACTGAAGTGGTGAAAAAAAGTTTTGAACCCAAAGCATCTGATTTTAGAGACCACAAGAGACCACATACATCTTTCAATTTTGAGACAGAGGCACAAGCCAAAAACAGGCCAAAGGATCAAGATCACATTAAAGAAGTCACCAACCAAGAGTTTAAGGCCAGAAAAGTGTCCACCAGTGAGAGGAGAGAATACGAGGATTTGAAGAAATCCATAAATAGCGAAATGGCTAGGGCAAAAGATAACATTGCTGTGGTACGACCTAAAATTGAAAGCAAAGCTAACGACATAACTAAACGACGAATTGAATATCTACCATTTATTAATTCATCAACCCACCAGCCACCCAAAACAAAATCGGTTCATAATCAAAGAACTTTGAGTCTGAGCAAAGGCAAGTTATTGCCAGATTTTAAAGACCTCCTGACAACACCAGGAAAGATAAAGCTGCTAAAGCCAACACCCCCTCAACAAAGGAAGCCTGAAATGCCACAATTTACACCAGCAGGCAGGAACCTCAGGGGAAACAGAGGTGAGAAAAAATAGCATAAATGGTCGCCTAAAGAAGTGATTAGGTTAATTGGTCTCTTTCAAATTTACCTTTGTCTCTCACTCACTTACTGTTGGAGAAACTCTTTAAATGGACACAGTCTTTAAACTCAATGGATAGGTTTTCTCCGGGTGCTCCGGTTTTTCCTACCTTTGGGGAAAAAAGTGATTAGGCTAATTGGTGTCTTTTTAATTTACCTTGGTTTCTCGCTCACTGACTGTTAGTGATACAAAGAATATGAACTTGTTAACTTATGCGATCTGAAGCGGAAGAAGATGGATGGATGGACAGTTCGTAAACGCCTCTTGTATTAACTAATAATGTCTGCTTAGACTTATTTATTCTTGCAGTTTGGTCATAACCATAATTTTCTTTTAATCTAATCAACTTTAGATTAACTCATTAATTAATAACTTGCATCCCTACCTGTACTGAACATTGTGTTTCTTTCTACCATACACTCTTTAAATGGGATGCATAGGTTTTCTCCGGGTACTCCGGTTTTCCTACCATTCGGGAGGAAAAACTCGAATGGTAGCCTAAAGAAGTGATTAGGCTAATTGGTGTCTTTTAAATTTACCTTTGTCTCTCACTCACTGACTGTTGGAGACATGCTTTATCAGGGGTCCCCAAAGTCGGTCCTCGAGGGCCGGCATCCTGCATGTTTTAGTTCTCTCCCTGGTGGTACCAACAACCTTTACAGCAAGTCAATGTTCTTCTTTGGCCTCTAACGAGCCATCATTTGATCCAGGTGTGTTAAACCAGGGAGAGAACTAAAACATGCAGGATGCGGGCCCCCGAGGACCGACTTTGGGGATCCCTGCTTTAAATGGACACACTCCTTAAACTCAATGGATAGGTTTTCTCCGGGTGCTCCGGTTTTTCCTACCTTCGGGGGAAAAAGTGATTAGGTTAATTTTTCTCTTAATTTTACCTCTGTGTCTCACTCACTGACTGTTAGAGATACAAAGAATATGAACTTATCTAGAAGTGAAGCTGAAAGCGGAAGCAGCAAAACAGCAGTTTTGCCCACCTGTCAGGCATGGCGAATACTTTTTGACTTGACGCTTTAAAGCTGAAGCTGAATGTAGAAACAAAACTGAAGCTACAGGATTTCTTCAACTCCTTTAGTCAGTTTATTTTCAAACTACTTGTTGGATATTTTTCTGTTCCAGACGACTCAGAAAGTCTTGGATGTTTTATTATTTTTTTTTAGCTTGAAGAACTACAGAAAATGAATTTATTATTATTTTTTGCAATCAGTTCCCTTTAATATTATTTTTAATTTTGCAAAACAGTCAATTTCTACAAAAACTGTCTAAAGTTATATAATGAGAAAACAAATAATTTGTTGCAGCTTTAAAGAGATACCAGCTGACTTGGTGTCTGTAAACTAGAGGTGGGCGACATGAAATTTTATTGTGATATTTTGTACTATCATGGAGCCTTGGCAAAAATTCAAACTGGGAGACTCGACCAGCTTCACCACATCATCTAATCACTACGCCCGACCGCAGCCAATCCGGACCGGAGCTTCACGCCGCTCCAGCAAATCGTCGTCCAAAGATACCTTCAAAAGTCCAACCTACCCTGGGGTCTTCCTGCTCGTCAGCCGTGCTTCGAACCTACGTGAACGCTTCTCCTACCTCTCCGACATTCAGTCAACAAGTTTCAGCTGCCTTCCGTCCGCCCAGATCCAGGGAGTATCCCTCACCGGCCGGCTGCGCTCCTGTCGACTCCCCGCTACTCCTCACCAATCTAACCGCCCTCATCACGCCTTCCTTCGGCCTCCATCGGCGACGACGAGCCGGAATTTTCCGTCCTCCCCTCGTTGACGTCGCAGTCCTCCGCTATCTGCCCGGTTCCCCGCTCCGGCTCACCATAGGCTGCTGCGGCTCATTGGCGCTGTCCCCCGCAGCAAGCGCTGGTTGTCTCCACGATCCGCCGTGGCTGCACCGACGCACGTCGGCTCTTCCTGCTCGTCCCACCATGGACTCGATCCGTTGCCCGATCGTCTCTCCCAGTTCACCTCCGAGAGAACGTCGCATCAGACCGCTACGCTCACCTCCACCTATCTCGACTCGCAGCTGGCTTGTCAGCCTCATCAACCCTCATCTCCCTTCGCTTTACGTCTCTGTCAGCGTACCAGTGCCTTTAACTCATGTTTACCACGCCTCCTATGGCCGGTCAGTCTTGGCATTTCCAGGGTCGCGACTAGCTCGTTCCGTTAGTTCCCCGCTCAGGCCGCCGTAGCCCTCTCTTCCCTCTGTTGCTAAGATCGCTCCAAATTCTGTCAGTAGTTCCAGTTTGCATTTCAGCTCATTCTGGCCTCCGCCCCAGCTGCAGCTGGTCTCCTAATTGCAGCACCATTTTCTTAAAGCTTTTCATGACTAGTAGAGGGGATCCGCCTAAAGTTCCATATAAAACGCACCTGAAAACAAACGGAGTTATGGGCAATCTTTTATTTACAATTCCTCTTTTCTGGTAAAAAGAAAAGAAAAAAAGCCGTGCTGCCCACCCAACTGCCCCTTCTACTCCAGATCCATTCAAGCAGCCCATCCACACAGACGGCAGAGCGTCCGAGCGCTGCAGCTCCAAAATGGTGCAGTCATCAGGTGTCTGAAAGAGAAAATACCTTAACTATGGACCCAGCAGGTAGATTACCCGAGAGCAGAGACGCAGCCTACCTAGATCGGCGCTTATCATCTGGTGAACCAGGTGGAAGCGTAACAACGCTGCAGGAACACACGAATGGCTTCATTAGTAGGTCCAGCATCCACAACAACCGCAATCCCAGCCATTGACCGTAGATGGCTTGACAATCTCAGTTGAGCAATCAGGAACACAAGCCACTCAGGCAGCCGACATACACGGGGAGAAACAGTCACGCACACACACCTTAGCAGCTCCATCAATCACGGGGCCGCTCCTGGTGCACAAAGCCGGGAGGATGGTTCTCCTTCCCCCTCAGTCGGGCCAATGTCGCCCCCCGAGTAGTCTGATCATCAGAAGCCGCTCGTAGGCTCTCTAATTTTGCAGCTTCATTGCAGCCAGCAGACCGGATCTCATCTGCGTACTTTCCAGTCGTCAATCTTAACCTCCACCCTCGAACAGTCAGCTTCACCTGCACAGCGATCCGAACTTCATGAGTCCTTTTTCAAGTGATTCATAGTTCACAACGCCGCTCGCTCTGACAGCTTTCTTTCCTCGTCATCCATTGGTTCCGACCCATATCAAGGAGGCATACACACAGTTAGTACGCAGACATGCGCGCTAGGTGGTCAGCGTCATCTGTACAGCCGTCAGTTCGATACACGCGATGGGATAAAACCAGCCAACGTTCTTCTGGTAAATGGATGGTCAGTAATTACCGCTGGAGCTAGTCATAGCCGACCACAAAGCTCGCTCGTATAAAACAAGCCTCCCGTTCCCCGATAATCCAACTGCTTACCACCAAGCCGGACCGTCACTGGCAATACGGCTTAAGAAGATCTAACTTCCCCGTTATGTGGCCGATTACCTAAAAGCGTTTCGGTAATCCCCTTCTGTCGGTCGCTACCACCCGTTGGAGCAGGACGTATGGCGATCTTCATTGGCAGGAAACTAAACTCCGGCCCGACGTCGACTCTCGGTCTCGTGTACGTGCTCTAGTCTACCGCGCAGTAGGAATCCTGACTTATTCTACCCTTTTCCTTGCGTTCTCTAAAGAGCTTTTGGGGGATTTACAGGCCCCTATTATTTAGCGATCCAACTTCGTCTCATTGCCCCCAGCATAAGATAAAAACACTCCAGGATTTCGAGAATTACATCCACGCATTCATCCGTAGTTGCATTAATTAATTAATTAGTTAAGCAGGATTCGTATATCCGTACAACTTAATCATATTACAGCAGATCACAGGCAGCCAGTCTGCCCCT
This sequence comes from Xiphophorus hellerii, assembly GCF_003331165.1. Lineage (NCBI taxonomy): Eukaryota > Metazoa > Chordata > Actinopteri > Cyprinodontiformes > Poeciliidae > Xiphophorus > Xiphophorus hellerii. Next base: position 32,491,638 of record NC_045691.1, on the reverse strand, counting down.
CCAGGTCCAGTTATAACTCCCACATCTGCCTCTGTGCAAAGCATTCCTACAGCTCCCCTTCTTCAGTTCTTCCCTACATCTGCAGTCTGCTCGCTGGAAGCAACTTTCACGCTAAGCTTTAGCAACCTAGCACATCATCTAGTCTAGTCTGGTCATCTAGTCTAGTCGAACCCCGCTGTGAATTCCTTCCTCCTCTAATCCTGATAGCTGGAAACCCATCTCATTCCCATCACTTGGGAATCTCATCACTGCATACCAATCCGGTGCCTTCGTCCCCTACATCAGAGCTCCACTCATGCGCTTTCCTCCTAGCCTTCTATGGATTTCTGATACGGAGTGAGTTCACATCTGCATCTAAAGTATTCAATCTGTTAGAGACTATCTAACTCCAATACTAAATTCTTCCCTGACCACTACAACCGCTGCCTGGTTCATCTGCCACCTCAGACTGATCTCAGCTGAGATCTTCCCCCTTGCCACTTCTCGGGCCATTCTTTTAGAATAGGCGTTGCCACATCGCCTTCGTCAGGCGTCCCTTCAGCTTCTCTCCTTCAGCTCGGCCGCTGGTCATCCCCGGCCTTCTCATCCTATATCCCTACCAAATCTTTCAGCTGTGCTCGAAGCTCCACGTGCAATGTCTGCAGGTGAGCATCTCTCCAAATAACTGGTGGTGGAGCCCTAGTCACCGTAAATAGCTACTAAATGGTGAAATTCTTCTTTTTGTTCATTGGTCCCACAGTGACACTTAGTGGTTGATTTGTGCTTTATTTTGAAGAGCGGTAGATTTCTTCTTTGCGTATTTTGTGTTAGGTACTTCCTGTTTCGCTAACCACGCAGAGTCAGCGTTAGAGCCTGAAGAAAAAGAAAAGAAAATTTGTAAAATAGCGCTCTTGGAAAGCAGAATGAGGTAGGAATGTGCGCAATTGTGTTTTGTGAACATTTATGTTTATTTATACATTATGTATCCTTTATTTATGCTACAGTTTTCACGGTGTCTGACAAGAAAGGTCAAGATTAAACTGCACCCGTTCGGAACTCCCTGCGTCTGGCTGTCCATTCCGAGAGGCCGCTACAGTCACCTCTAACATTTATTTCACACCTAGGGAAGCTAGCAGGGCCTAACAGGCCCTCAGCCCTGCCGGCTTGGCCTCGCAGTCCATCACGCTGCTTCGCCATCAGTCCCGCCAGCGTGCGGGCCCTATCGCCTATCAATCTTGTCAGACTGCAGGCCCTACCGACGCCTATCAATCTTGTCAGACTGCAAGCCCTACCGACGCCTATCAGTCCCGTCGACTGCAGGCCCTACCGTCGCCTATCAGTCCCGTCGACTGCAGGCCCTACCGACGCCTATCAGTCTTGTCAGACTGCAGGCCCAACCGACGCCTATCAGTCTTGTCAGACTGCAGGCCCAACCGACGCCTATCAGTCTCGTCAGACTGCAGGCCTCAACCAACGTGGTGCGCCTATCAGTCGTCCGACTGCAGGCCAGCCAGGCCTCGGCCCGGCTCCCTCTTTTGGGGGGAAGACTATCCCGAGCTCGCCGAGCAGACCGCCTGCTCACGGCGATCCTCGGCTCACGGTCTTCTGCCGGGTCCGAACGCCAAAGAAATTGTACCATTAAATCTTTTTAACTGCTATTTTCTTCACCGCATGAGTCTCTCCAGATTGAAATGATAGCACTGAAAATTAGGATTCAAAAACTATTTGTTTGGTAACTGTTCAACTGTGACTCCATGGCACAGCATTCATAGTGCCACAAATATTGTTAGTGAAAAACATTAGCATTTGAAACAGGCTTCCTTCAGGGCACCACTTACTTAAAGAAAAGTGATTTATTTCACTAACCGTGTTTAATAATTTTTTGAATTTACTGATATTTAAACACAAAGAACATGATAAAAAAAATCATAAAATACTGTCAGTTTTGTATGGAAGCCCGTTTCTGCCACTCTGTTAAAAAAATCAAATAAATTATCTCATTTAATGAGATACTATCTCAAAATAATGAGATACCATCTCATTATTTTGAGATGGTAACTCATTTTAATGAGATAATTTATTTTATTTTTTTAACAGAGCGGCGGAAATGGGCTTCCATAATTAATAGATTACAAACCAGCGTTCTGAAAACTCCATTCAGTCCCAAAATGAATAAACAGCTGTTTTATTATTTTCCCCGAGGTAAAGTCAGTGACGTGGTATTTGTTCGTGTGTGGATGGAGAGATTACGTCTGTTCATAAACCGAAAGCACCAAGGACCACCTCTAAATTCATTGATGTTAAGTTCGAGTGCTAGCGCTGTTGCCTTCATTCGAATAGTGATTGTACTGACATTTCTACTTGCTGCTCTCTGTTCAACAACCCACTGTTCGAGTTTGTCCTCCAACTGTAGCCATCTTGCTTTGTTCCCTCAGAAACCGTTTAGTCTTCTTTACTTGGCGCAGGTCATCTTGTTGCTTCCTCCACTTCCGCACCATTGATTCGTTCATGTTAAATTCTCTCGCTGCTGCTGTATTCCCGTGTTCTACTGCGTGACTGATTGCCTTGAGTTTAAACTGCTCGTAAGTGTGTCTTCTTCTTCTACAGGGGAATATTAAGTCTGCAGCTGCTTACCGTAGTTGTGAGACCTGTTGTGGCTCAATATTGATCCATATATAAGGCGCACTGTCGGCTTTTGAGAAAATTGAAGGTTTTTTTTTTTAGGTGCGCTTTATAGTGCGGAAAATACGGTACACGTTTTTTTCTTCCTAAACGAGTCTGGTTCTTGTAGGCAAATAGCCTATTTTTTCTGGACTTTGCTTCCTCATTTTTCATTCAAGTTTCTTTGTTCAGGCCCACAATACAGTTAGCATAGCACACAGGGAGAATGTTTTGGAACTGCTCCACATTGAAAAAAAGAATAAAAGTGCAAATTTTCAAGTTGTTACTATTCAGCAATCAAAGGCGGAGGATTAAAGACCAACTGTAGTTACTATGTTACAACTGGATCAAGGAAGACACAAGTCAAAGCTGCTAAACTGCAAACAGAACTTATGCCTCAGATTTACTTTTTTGTACTCTCTATTTATTAAAATAATAATAATCTAGTCTTCAGCAAGAAGAGCTCCTGCACTGACACATAAATCACTCCTTTCAGCTAATGTATGGGGCAAATCCAAAACACGACAACTTGAGTGGTGAAATAAAAGCGTCTTTTATTCCATTTTTAAAAAAAATCATCTACATGCCACAGCATAAGAGACTTGAAACTTTTTTGGGGAGGATTTGCATTCATGGGTTTTTGACAGCAGAAATTACATACAATTATAGAATCTCTAGAGCAGGTTTCACATCTGAAAAGGGCTCCACTCCTATACCAATGTATGCATATGAAAATATATGCGTCATCAGGAAGGAAAATATGAGAGGCTCAGATGTGGCTGTGAATTTTAAATGTTCAAAAAAACCCAACAGATTTAAATCAACAGCCTCCATCAGACTGCGCCTCCATTTGCATCGCACAGTAACTCACATTGGTGCTTTAACACATTCAGTTCCCTCTTGATTCAGAATGCAAACCATTACCCAACTTGCACGAGGAAATAAAGAAATTTGAGTTACACCTGACAGAAAATGAGAATATTACAAATGAACTTGTCAAGAATCATAACTCTGCCAGTGAGATGGTGGTCCTGCCCATTAAGGGGCTTCTTGACAGGTTTAAAGGAGCTGCGTGGGGTGGAATACCGACGTGACAGATTGGGATTCAGAACGGCCAAGCATGGAGAAGCACTGTGTATTTTTGAGCAGTTCCAGTGGAATCAAGAGATTTGCCTTTTCCTTAATGACACGGGACAAAGATTAAGTCTCAAAGCCAAGCAGAAGATGAAAAGCGACTGCTGGTCTGATCGAGCAGCGGATAATGAGCTCTGCAGCATTCACACAGGCTGCGTCACCATCCCAAAGTACGAGACCTAAAGCCAGATGATATGACATTAATATATTATTAGGAAGGCAAGGATGCATTTTGTCCTTCCCACCTCCTTATTGAGTCTCCTTGCGTGTCCAAGTGGAGCAGAAAGTGTCCTGGTGGAGCCTTCCTCATGACCACAAACTTCTCTCTAACAAGACTCAGCATTGAGAGGTGGTGGTGCACTTATCAGCCCCTCAAATTTAAACTGGATGCAATTAGTGCTAATCCTACAGCTGCGAATACTTCACGTCAAAGATAGATCTGGAAGTTCAAACGGGGTGAGATGGAGGTGGCAGAGGGCTTCACCGTGAAATCAGGAACACCAGCTGAAGCTCTGTACAAAGCAAAGCGAAGAACAAGGGGCTGCTTTTTACCAGGATAGATATTTCCCAATTATTCGCAATATCATTTTATTTTAGTTGTATCAGGTCCATCTAATAATCGTACTGAAATTAAAAACCAACTCATTCCTTGGTAAATTTAAAAAAATGTGATTACTCCCTCCCCGACCCCACTAGGGACAAGGGTATACAGAAAATGGATGGATGGATGGATGGATGATTACTCCCTTTTTCTTCGTGTTTTATATTGAAACAAACCAGAATTTGTAATCTTTTGCAGTAGACTGGCTCAGTATTTCTTCAGTACTCTGAGGTTAATAACTCAGATATTTAAATAGTTCTTCCATCATAACGTTCCAACGACTTAAATCTTTCACCAACATGCCAGAGAAACTGTCGGAGTGACTCGAGATGTCTTTGGCAGTCTGGAGCATAGAGTAGTGCCGCCCCTTCCTACTTACTGCTGTTCACTGTCAGCTAGCTACGAGGAGGCTACTAAGCATTTCTCTTGCTTTTAATATACAGAAAATTAAATCAAAACTCAAATAAATCAGTGGGAAAGAGCAGTACAACAGGAGTCTACTTTAAATTACTAATACATGCTCCTGGTGTTTATTTTTTATCCCCCCAAACTCAGAATGTGTGTCACTTTATAACAATCAAAGTATAATAAGTAGTGCATATAGAATTGATCAAATTTGGGTGTTTTTACTGGCAACAATTCCATCTTTTATGCTTTATGCTAGGGGTGTCCAAACATTTTGCGATGTCAGATTGAAAGTACTTCACTCAGTCCGAACTGTGACAACAGTTTGTTTATGATGCATCTCCAAACTTAACTAGTGATATCAGATATGGCGCTTTGCTGATCCCTTCACGTCCCCCAGCCAATCGATTTCCTATTGACAAGCATTTGATCTTTTAAAAGCTCCTTTAAATTACTAGACATTTTTAAGTCTCCCTCTGTGAAAATGTTCAATTTTGATCCACCTCTATTTTCTGATTTATTTCCCACAGATGGTAATGAATGTGAGCAATGGAGAAATCCTTTTTGTGGATGCTGCACATTGCAAATTCATCCTTTTTTGGCTTAACCAACAAAAAGCTTTGAGCACTTGGAGGCTCCAGCATTGTGTTGTATGAAAGCACTGTCAGATCTATGTATCGCTGTATGGAATGAATTGCCCAGAGTACTGAAAACATGCAAGTAAAAAATATGCGTATATATATATGAAGCAGAGAGTGTTTTCCTGCACACATTACACTTTTACAGCATCAAAGTACACTCTCAGAGCCCAGCAGCATTTAGACTCCTTGTTCATCTTTCTAGGGGGTACACTAGTCTTTGATTGTGCAAAACTCAGCATGACACTTACTTATTAGCATTGATTAACCATCTAAAAAGGAGCAGTAGGACAGCAAAAGTTCCCCCTCAAAACAGTTGAAATAATTTCCTCTAAACAAAACAATGCATGAAGAGTTCATGGTCTCAGCGGTTTTGTTTGAAATTCAAATTATTTAGGGAGTTGCAACTATTCTGTGTACAGAAAACAGAGTTGGGTTTAGTTTGGCTAAGAAACGCCTTTCAGTTATCAACCAAAATCCCACTGAAAGGGGATTTGCTGAACAATGCCGCAACATGTTTGCTCATCTCTGTCTTTTCTAATTATTTCTGCCGAGCGTTTGGCTGTTTGGGGATACATCTCTGGTAATTACATAGGTCATTCGTGGACACAACAAGTCTTGCTTGGCGGCTTTTCAATATTTTGGTTCTAAACAGCCAAGACTACATAGAAAACTAATATAAAAGCCTACTGTGCACAATTGCTGCTAAGACTGAATTTGTTGCCTCTTTTTCAGCAGCCTTACAGCTGGATGAACATCTGGTCAGAGAAAAATTAGCCTTACAGAGAAAAAGTTTGAATCTAAGATTACCCTGGCCTTTCTGTGTGGACATTTTATGGTCTTTTTATGAGTTTTTGCCATTAATTGGAATTCTAACAGAGGATTTCCTATACACTTTGCTGTTGTTTTTTATTTCTATTTTTTAGCTCTAGCGGCCTTTATTTGACAGTGCTAAGACAGAAAAGTAGGTAAAGAGAGATTGAAGGCATGCGGCAAAGGTCACCAGGTCAGGAATCGAACCTGCGACAGCCTCATCGAATACTAAGGCCTCCTTATGTGGGTTGTGCTTAACCCACCACAGCACCTCCACTTTGCTGTTTTAACTATGATGGTTGCTTGGGTTTTGGTAACCCAGGTAACACATTGGGGATTATGAAGATTACGGATGATAACTTCATCTAATACCTTTATTTCTACTTTACGGAAAATAGAAATGCACAGACTTTATATTTTATTACTATAATCACATTACGGAGGCTATTAACACAAAGTGCTTTTATTCTCTCTCTGACAATATAAAATGATTGACTATTTGGCTACAGCTGCCTCTTATGTCTGAGAATTTTGACACTACATGTTTGAGTTTCTCTCTTGTTAATGTAATGGTTTTTGTATAGCAGTTCGTTTGCCTTCTCTGTGGGGAGAAGAACATAAGTATTAAGACTCAATTAGAACAGTTAAAGTCTACTTTCCTCTAACACTAAATACTCAGAAAATCTCCCTGAAGACCCCACACACCTGCAGCACTCCGTACCTTCCTCAGCTTTATTCCTCTGCTTAAGACTCTGTGGGTGAAACTGTCAGCCCAAAGAACCGGTTCCCACTGAAGGGAATACCGCGGCGCTAGCTGTGGAAATAGGATGTTTTCCTACATTTAGATGACATTCAAACAGGGTTAAATTTTAAATAGGATGAAAAATTGATGCAGAAAAATAACTGGCTGATCTAAACTTTTCTTTTTGACAGGTTGAGAATCTTTCTCTAACATCAATGAATCAGTTTTATACAAATAGTTTTGTTTACTGGTGCCAAACACAGACATTATTAATGCATTTCCTAATGTTTTTTTTCTTGAGCATCATAATTTCCATTTATTTTCCATTCACTTCCCTATATGAAGATAGTCTAAATCTGGTTTTACTCTCCCATTCCTTAGACTCTTTATAGGATGTTTTGACTAAAGATGAATTAAAAGCAATAGCTCAAGTCTATTTCACAGGGCAAGGCATGCATACAAATATAATTCAGAACAAAATCAATATTTACTAGGGTTGCTCCCATCAGGCGTTTTGCTGCCGATTCCGATACCGATCATTCAATTGGCTGATCTCTGCTGATCGCCTGGAATGACTGTTAATTTTTCTGTTTAGGTATAAATGATACTATGTTATCTAGCAAAATGGAAAAATTATCTGGCAATAAATTCACCTAGTTTAGACCTATTTTAATACATATCTAAAATCTTTTTTTTTAAGTTACAAGCTGCAACTTTAAGCAGCTGTTCGGTGTCAGAGTTCACTGTCTGGTGGAAGTTGAGCGGCGCTACGTCTGTGAAATATTACTACCAGTAGCGGCGATCCAACAGTGAGAGCAGAACCAGAGTCTTACACCGCTAGCTTGTTGACTTAAATTATTTTTCAGGTTATTCGTTTAGCTTTCTGACCATCATGCTCTTCAGGGTGAGTGTTGCTAGTTGTGCGCTGCTTTACCTGCTGTCTGACCCTCCGGATGTCTTTCTTTCCTTCTTGAGCCTCGATGTAGCCAAACTCTGTCAAGTGCTTGTTTTTTAAATGCCATATTAGACTCGTTGTGTTGATGCATTTTGATGCGCTTCACCCCTGAGGTAATTTTCCATCACAACACGCAAATTTCCCCATTCACTCTCAGAGTGTTATAGTTCCACATGTCAGGATTTGTTGCTTCGCACTTGCACAGTGAGAAGGAAAGAGGAGATAAGCTGCACATGCAGGTTGCGAAGTGAGATAAATGTGATCGGTAACAAGAGACAGTGATCGGCGATCATCTTTCATACACTTTTTCACGGAAATTGGCCAATTATGATAGGTGGCCGATCAATCGGCACACCATTAATATATACAGACCAAAATTTCTAAATTCTTCCAGAAATCAGGGACTAAAAGCAAATGTAGTTGGTTTAATTATCTCAATGTTTCCGGAATCATGGAAAATTTGTCTTTCAACCCAGCAAAGAGTTTATATTTTGTAGGATTCAATATCTGTGACTCTTAAATGCACCAAATTATTTTAATAATAAATAAAAATAAATTAATAACAATTATTTTGGCAAAACAAACAAACAAAAAAAACATTGGAGTCTTTGTTTTCTGTTTGGAGCCGAAAAAAGGTCCATGCTAAAATAAAGTGAAGTATGGAATTTAAAGTTCCTTTCACTGGAACCTACAAACGAGTCATTTCTCCCTCTGTGGCTAGACTCACATATTTGTTTTGTTTGTATCTACCCAGAATGCCTTGTGCTGTAGTCCATTTCCTGCTCCAGTCCACTTGGCATTCACATATGTATTCGAACCACACCGAGGTTTTTAGGTGGACCAGAGTTCAGTTATTTGGCCTGGATCAGAGTTTGATTGTGCATTCACACCTCCCCAGATGAACCAGACTTTCTAGACAAACAAACTAGAGTTCAGTTGAAGAGGACTAAATAAGGGCTTTTTTCAATGAACCCCAAGACTCAACATCCTATGATTTAAAGTGGCTTTCCACTTCCAGCCTGAGTTGCCATCATGTTCCCAATTCCTTCCTGCTTTAATATCAGGAGGAAACAGTTGCTTTTGGACTAGTCAATAGGAAATAATTTTTCCAAATGGTTTGTGGAAGGAATAAGCATCCCCAGCTGCTGAACTTCATATACCTGTGACACTTTGATCCAATGTATTTTCTGGTCTAAACATGGATAATTCATCTGACCAATAGAGTCGCCTACTGCAGGTTAGGTGTCAATTGTTTTCAACCTTTCAACAAAACTTTATTTCTCAAAAAAACAGAACATTTAATGCTAAAATATGTCCTGTGATTTCACAGTCACCAAAGTGGGAACCTAACACCAAAATAACAGCAATTAAAATTGATTAGACATCAGTTTTACATACGGTAGTTAAAAGATAACAGATCTGTGCTCTAATGAAACAGGTAGTGCATCCTTACCCGTTGGGATGCCTGTAGTGAATTCCTGTAGCGTTCCTCTGTTTCCCTTTTTGTAACAACACTGTTCTTTTCCAGCCACTCACTTAATTAGCATTGTTGTCCTTGTACAAAGAGGAGCGGGAAGAAAAAGAAACTACAACCAGTCTTGGTTGTTCTGCATCCTTGAAGTGACAGTCCCATAAATCATTTATTTCTCCTGCTTACATAAGTGTGAGGCAGCGTTTCAAAGTTTTGCTTTGAAACGACAACTCCGAGCGCCAACGCAAACGCCTAACTGCTCACGCTCCTTCAGACAACTGCAAGGTGATCTTGACTCATTTTACTCCAACGAGCCATGAATAAAACATGTATTGATATGCATATCAAAAGCCAAGTGTTGGCAAAGCCAAACAAAGCAAAACAAAGATGTTGGGGGGGCAGTGGAGAGAGGAAAGAAAAGGCTCGTACTCTTGAACCGCTCTCTGAATCCGTAACAGTGCCAATTAGCAAGGGCTTGGCACCGAGGACATCTGGGGGAAACCTCCCCCTCCTTCATCTTGACATAATTGCTCCTCCTGAGGACAAGCAGGTGACTTCACCTAGAGACCCGCGCTCCAACTTACCCTGACACGTCTTCAATTTCTTTGGGCTTACAGCTGAGCTCCTACTATGACCGCCATCAAGAAGATCTCCACCCTAATGAGAGTTTTAATCGACTGCAGAACAGTCGTTAAAACAATGAAAGCCACAGCCAGTCAGGTCAGTCTAACTGCATTGCGCAACTCTAGACTTGTTCAAATTTAAATTACAAAAATACATTTGTTTAAAAGAAGCACACAGATTTAAAAAAAATACTTTCATTTTTTGATAAAATGTTTTTGTATTAGCATGAGATGACTTTCTTTTGGCCATCTGGAAATAGATGTATTTCACAAAACCGCTATGGAAACACTTTTTTCGCAACATACAAGTCACATGATCAACAGTTGGATGTTGCTACTGGTGGAAACCACAAAGGAGACGACAGGAAGTGGTTGGAGGATGATGTTGGGGTTTTTTTTCTAACAATATGCAGCTGGCTCCACCACAGCTCTCACAGCTTCACAGTCCATAAAATGTTGTGTGTCATTCCATAACTCCGCCATAAAATCATAGACTGTAATTTCCCCAAAACACCGCAGAGGTAGCCGCTCCCAAGAAGGCGGGGCTTGTTGCTCCAACTCCTGAATAAAAACGCCACCGACTCCTCTGAGGCTGTTAGATTATGAGTGTTAGAGTCATGGATGAGTTATGAATATACCTCATGTAACTGTTTACATCCGTCACTGACATGATTTTTAATGACTTATCACATGAACAAACATATTCACCTGTGATGTTTATTTCATTTTTTATTTAATGAAAACACCGTAGTCATGAAATTGTGTCTTTTTTGACATTAGCAGATTATTGACAACGATTTGTGCACATTTGTGACAGAAATGCAGGTATTGGGAGTGTAGCAATCAGCAGAAACACGACAGTGGAAACCCACCTAAATGGGTGATCAACTTCTAATCAACACATATGAAGGAAGAGGGGGGCAGCTGGGCCAGTTTGGAAGAGTGTGTGGATGGAGAGTGGGGGGGGCAAAGGGTAGTGCCAGCAGCAGGGCTCAGCTAGCCTGGCACTAACCGGCTCACCACGGGCAGCTCAGCAAGTGGACACAGGTCAGCGTTCATCCTGTTACTGTAAAATGGCCTGAAGTATTCAGGGCAACACTACTAGAGGGAACCCTGACACACGAGGCCATCTGACGGATCCTCTTATCGCCCTTCATGGGCCGTGAACATGAATACAGAAACACATTAGGAGTCATTTCTGCATCCAGGAGCTCTGCTGTTCTGACAGATGCTGCAGAGTGTTGACCCAAAAGCATTCCAACTCAGATTTGATTTGAGATGGATGTTTATCAGTGAGCCACCCAATCCATAAGGTAATAATAATAATAATAATAATAATAATAATAATAATAATAATATGTGCCTTAATTTTTGTTTTCTTTTTGCGGTTACTCTAAACGTCGACAACTGAACGTTTTGCAGATGCTTTCCTTGAAAATTGTTTTAGAGTTCTTCACTTTCTTTCCCACAAAATATTTGATATTTACATTTCCTCAGATGAATCATCTTGTTTGCCTCCCAGAGTTCACTATTCAATAAGGCTCTAATAAATTTGCATGTGTTAAATAAGAAAGATATCAAAACTCTTTACAATGTTTATATTATAGCACTCTGACTTTAGTCATTCAAATTAATTCATTACAGGACAAAGATAAAGAATGACAAACTTCTGTTATGGACTGATACCACTTCAATGTAACACAGACACAAACACCACAGTCTAACGATAAACCAGACCATGGGCTCCGAGTTGAAATAAAACACGACTCCTGAATTTCACATTTTTGTCTATTGATTGATTCACTCATCAACCAAAACATAGTAAAATTGTTCATTGCTTGAAATATGACTCCAGTCAGATCACCACTAATTTATACATTTATTTATACTCGAGAGAAAAAGAGTGGTCAATCTGAGCTATGTTTTTTTATGTTTCCTGTTTTATTAGAATCATTTTTCAATGATTCCTAGTTTTTAATTTAGCAGTACAAAACTTTTGACATTTTTGTTCTGCATTCTCTTTTGTCTCATTTCACTCCTTTGCCATTTTGTGCCTTTTGTAGTTCTATTTTCTGAGGGTCTGAACTGAAACTCCCTGCCACAGGAAAACAAATCCATAGTCTTTTCATACAACTGTAAGTAAATGTGCTTAAAAGACATCAGTAAACAACGACCACCAGCACGCGGTCCTGACCGTTACTCTGAATTTGATCAGAGTTAACAGGCCCAGGAGAATCAGACCCACACTAAAAAGAAAGTAGGTGAAATACAAAATCTTTACAAAATGATAGCAAATTATATAAGAAGTATTCATGAAATTCTGGCCTTTTAAACAATCTTAATAATGCATGAAAAAAATTTAACTACAAACGAACAACAACAAAAAAAGACTAAAAACGTCTTTAACCTCCTGAGTTAGTTTCCTCCTGTTTCCTCCTGTTTGCTGCCGTTTCCTCCCAGAGGGATTTAAAAAGAAAACCCTGCAATGAGTCTGCCAGGACTCCAGGTATTATGGGATTTGTGACAAATCTCCTATTGTTGAAAGCAGTATATTTCTCTGAGTAAAGAGCAAAAAATCTTATGATTAGTTTGATGCCAAAAGAAAACAAGCCAAGCTCGGTGTAAATTAGCCACTTAGCATGGACCTACATTACAGAATAAAACAAGCTACGTTTTTTTTGTTTGTTTGTTTATTTTGTTTTTTTATACTGTATATAATTTTTTTGGACTTTCCATCCACCTCAGTTTTAGAACTCTTGGGAAAGATGGCTCTTTTTTTTTGTTAAATTTTCTCTCAGCAATACACTTTTTTAAAATATGATGCCAAAAGAAAATGAGCCAGTTTAATGTAAATTAGCTATTTAACATCACAACAAACTATGCACAAAAAAATCCTGTTAAGAACACAGAACAGAGTTCCCCTCTCAGAAGACAATATGGCAGTGGACATGTTCATAGTTGAGGCTTCAGGCTGACTCCGGTAGAGGAAAAGTTACTAACTGTTTCACAGGATTATAATTCCAGATCAATGCCTGGAGGTGGAACCAAAGGGCTTAATTGGCCGAATTACTGCTGACCATGGTGGAAGAGACAGCTGTCCTCCAGTCAGGTCTGTTAAACGCTGCCTGTGCATGTCAAACTGCTCAAATGCAATTAAAAGCACAATCCCACTGGGGTTCCAGGGACTGCCTTCAATTTCAAACAGGGCTTCCCTCATTGATTTATCGCAATACATTTTTAAAAAGCATAAACTATTTAAAGAGAGACAAAAAAAGTAGTTCTGTTACTGACGTGGCTCCTCTGCTTGGTTAGACCTTCTTCAGAGTTGTTATCAGCAGATAACTGTTGCGCGTTCTCTGATCCATTTAATTTCACTTTAATAATGACCCATTCTCCTGTTTCATTCTCCAGTCTGGGCTTGCTGTTAATTAAAACACACTGAAACGCAAAGTCTGCGCAGCTGATATCAACACTGAATAAAACGTTCAGCCAGTAAACACAAATACATCCCTGCAAACTGGAAAACCAGCCCGCCCGCCCCCAGCCCCTTGTAATGTTAAAGAGTGCCATCTGTTATCATCAATAACTTAATGTACTGACTAGATGGAGCCATCTGACTTCATTACATTCAAAATATGTTTTCGAGCACAGGCGAGGATCAGACGGCTCATAATCCCTTTGTAGGAAAGCGGGAAACGGGCGCCTGTTGCTGTAGCTGCGTTTTCATGTTTCATTTCACAGAAAACGGAGCTGCCGTGTTGACGAGAGCACACCTGAAGTGGGGAAATGATGTGGCAGCGCAACAGTCCGAGCCTGCAGTCTACACTTCTGAACAAGCAGCAGCCTCATAAGTTACTCTGAGGGCAATCGGGAGCAGCGTTCTCGACGGCGCGGCAGCTAAAAACGCCGCAACACCTCCACCAGGATCTGTTTAAGGAAATATCATAATTAGACCTACAAGTCATCTATCAGACTTTCCAGATAAGTCGCAGTATTAATTCAGCCCATTAGCATCAGAGGAATTCTGCTGGAGCCAGTCATTACACAGAGTAATCAGGGTGGATAATGCTGAATGCCTAACTGTACTCCTGAGCTGAGCGTCTGTCAGCTTTTTTACTGTTTCTCTCAGAGACTCAATCTTTACTCTCAGGACACGTTCAGTTATTTTTATGTTCTGAAATGGAGGAGTAGAGATTTTTATTAATATGACATCATTTTATTCCAGTCTTCGTATGACGGACTATAAGCTAGTAGTCATTACATATAAAGATGGTGAAGATAATTTTGCCATTTTGCACTTTTTCAGTTTCACATTCTATTTGGGGCTGAAACAATGAATCAGATTAATCATGAGTAATCAATTATTGAAATAATCCTCAACTAATTTAGTAATCGATCATTAACTGAAGTATACAGACTCAAAAAAGGCAAATTGGTGAAAAAACAACAACATAGTCAGAGCAGAAACTGAGCCAAAACTTTACAAAAAATAGAAACGCTTTTTATCTGAAACAGGAGAATGGCTCATTATTAAAGTGAAATTAAATGGATCAGAGAAAATGCAACTGTTATCAACAGCAACTCTGAAGAAGGTCTAACCAAGCAAAGGAGCCACGTCAGTAACAGAATTACTGTTTTTGTCTCTATTAAATAGTTTCCGCTTTTTAAAAATTGAGTTGGCTAAATCAATGAGTTGGCTAAACCTGTTTGAAATGGAAGGCAGTATTTAAGATAAGAACACCTTCATCTGTAGATGTTTCAGCCCAAACTCCTCATGTTACAGTTTAAGCTTCACTCGGTTCAGATTTACTAAAGGAATGCTACTGTGTTGCAATATTGATAATAAAATGTTTCTATTTGGATTTAGTTATTTTTCATAAAGTGGACAAAACATAAATGTAAATGCATACATCATGTCAATATGCCAGATTTAGCCAGAGAGGCTAATTTTCACCTGTAGCCCCTTAATGTGTTTCTTATTTAAAAAAAGGAATTTAATTTTGTATTTGTTTTCATCTTTTTATGTATTTCTACTGTTGTATAAAAAAAATGCTGAAGTGGTTAAATGAAAAATCTGTAGATGTGCCAATTTTTATTCGATTAAACGTTAGAATAATCGATAGATTATTCAATTATTAAAATAATCACTAGTTGCAGCCCTACTTCTACTTTTTCTCTTTTTTTTCCAAAGGAAGCTAATTTTATAAAACATATAGTCACAATATTATATAAAAAGAAATAATTAAAAATACACAAACTAAAAACTCTTCTAGGGTTGCTTTGTCCTGTTATAACCATTTTCTTGTCAAGTTATTTTACTTGCTGTTAATAAAATGATCATTTATATATATATATATATATATATATATATATATATATATATATATATATATATATATATATGTTTCTTTGGAAACTTCTTAAAGTATATTGGCAAAATAAAGAAGTTTGCTCTGTAAAGGAACGTTCCTCTTGAAAACATCTTGTATCTGTTTCCTGTAATATTTTAGGAATGGACAGTCCCAAAAAACGTAATAATGGTTTCCATTTTGATTTCCACATTTTCTCCAGCAAGTAGGAGGATTTCCATCATGGCATTTCTGAGCAGGTGTCATAAAGAATGTTTTATTCATCCAAATCCTGCCACTGTAGTGATTTATTAAATGTCCAGTGGTCTCGTCTCCATACTGTTCCTCTGTTGTTATGTTTCTCTCTTTCCCACTTTGCTTTAATATGAAGAATCCCATTGTTTTTATCTACTGTTTTTTTTATTATTTTTATTTATATTTTTTTATCTAATCTACTAGGACTTTATAGATAAGTGAAATAATTTTCTCTTTAATATTTTAATAATGTGCACTATTTAAAAAATTCCATATTTAGTACTATATATAAGCCTGTGGGTAGAATAAGCATGTTTCAAAATGGCTTTGAATTTTTTAGAATCTGGTCATGGTTCTAGTAAACCATGACCAGATTATGTTTTTCCATCAGAATTACCAAAGGATGCGAATTGAAACGTAGATAAACACACCAAAAGTGGTTTATATTGTGCCATTGTTTTGACGCACAGTGGGGAAAAAAAACACTTTTCTAGGCTAACAAAATAAAATAAATAAATCAAACGCACCAATAATATGAAATTGTATGTTTTTCTTTTTCTTGACCCTGTTAACGTTTCAAATGCTGAAGGATTTTTACAACAACCAGGACATTTTGTTCATTTCTCTACAATGCTTCTCTTACTGAACTGAAACACAAAGGAATGAACCAGCGATATGGGGTTAAGTCCTCTCCATGCCTCGGACTGGAGCACCTGAGCTGCTTGGTAAACATTTTAAACAAAGTCTTGCATCAGCTTTTGAAACACAGCTGACAGTGTGACAGAAACATGAATAAAGATTCTGACCATTGAGATCAAGTTTGAGAATTTCTCTTCAAAATCACATAAAAACAAGTTCTCCTTTTCTGAGTCTCTATGGATTCTTCTATCTTACAGGTATATGATGTGTTTTATCATATTGCATCATCCTGTATCATTTAATGTTCTATGTTGTACATTTGTCTCGTATTGTAGTTTTAGAACATTGAATGTGTGATGCCAAGTAAAGTGTCTTATAATTTACAGACAACAAGCTGCTACTTTCTTCACACACTTCCAACATTGCAACGTAGCTAATACAACATTTTTTTACCAGCATGATTTGAAGAGGCAGACCTGCATTGCCCTCTCTCACAGTCAGCAGTGACCCCCCTCCACTCCCAGACTGGAAACTGTTTATTATTATTATTGTTGTATTTTCTTTTATTTTTTTACATTATACTCTCTTCCTGTCTCGATTTGATACAATTGGGGCTCCTGCACTTCCTGTATCTGTGACTCTGTGACAACTGTTTAAGCCATTACTAACATGTCGTAACATGCTTTTCCGAGCTGCCTTTAAACGCAACATAAGCCCCAACATGCTTTTACACCTATGCAGCAGAGTTAAAGGCATGCTACTGTGCGGATAGCATGTCACTTTTTCTTTGTGTGACATTCTGACATCACGCTGCGAAGGCTCCCTAGACATGTACACCTATTCTTTTCTTTACGAAGGAAGTGAGCGCGGCGTGCATTCAGGAGCAATCAAAAGTTTGAAAATCAAAGTGTCTTTCAGAAATTGGTTTTTGACCATTTTTTTGCTCTTTCGAAATATGAATAAAGTTTAAATTAAAATCAGATACTACTTGTCTAACTTAAAATTTCTGCAAACTGAATTTTTAAGCTACGTTTTTGCTGCTAGGCTTTTGAATTCAACACAGAATCAATCTACTGGAAACACTTTTGTTCGAATTCACAAACTTAGCATTTCTATTTGGTTTTAAACACGTGTCTCATAATTTCTTTCCAACAAACCTTCAGTCTTATTTTTTTCAGCTTGTATTCGGCCCACAGATTCTCACATTTACCTTTTGGTAATACTGTTTTTCTGAAAACTCATGTCATGTACATATATATTTAATTCACGAGAATTACTGCTTTTTTTGTTGACTTAAGTTTTACCAATAAACAACACCAATAAAAGT
The DNA here is from genome assembly GCF_003331165.1 of Xiphophorus hellerii. Classification (NCBI taxonomy): domain Eukaryota; kingdom Metazoa; phylum Chordata; class Actinopteri; order Cyprinodontiformes; family Poeciliidae; genus Xiphophorus; species Xiphophorus hellerii. Next base: position 32,474,047 of record NC_045691.1, on the reverse strand, counting down.
GATTTATTATACAGAGATGTTCTTTGCTGACCTACACAATCACAAGGAAGACTGCTGACTTGAAATTTGCCCAGCAGACAGTGAATGACAGCCTGAGAAGGAGGCTACGCTACAAAAGGTCACTGCTACAGAAACTGGCTCTTCAGAGTGATGTATCCAAGTATAAAGAGTAAAATAGTATGAAAGTGATAAAACTGCTGCATAATTCATTCAAATTTTCTGTTTAAAAACTTGTATTGCCTCTAGATTATATGCTGAATAGTTACAGTGACGCTCCAAAAGCAGGAAGCAGACAACAGCGCAGAGCATTTGTTAAAAAACAGCATCCTCCATGTTCTGCCTCATCTACAGCTCATGCTGGTTAAGAGTAGTGATGTTACATGATGTGCCGAGGCTTCGAGGCGTGTGTCGAGTAATGGAGGGGGCGTTTCCGTAAAGCGCGTATCGAGGCTTGCTTCATTTAGGGGAGGAGCCGAAAACGATGACGTCCGAAGCCTCGCTGCCTGGCTGTACCACGTGACTGCTTCGGGAAGTGGCTCAGATTCTGGCGCGGGGTTTGACAGCTTTAGAAACCCCACAGGCTCCACTCAAAATGTGGGTTGCTGTAGGCGAGTTGGGTCAGTTGAGAGAGTGGATAGTTTGGATAGCAGAGTTTGGATAATGGTTATTTAGTTTGAGACAGTTAGTTTGGTGTTTGGAGAGTTTAGGACAGATAGATAGATAGGAGATTTAGGAGCGCGAGGACAGGATAGGAGTAGGATGGAGCCGGCGAGAAAGAGGAGGATTTCTCCTATGTGGGAACATTTTGATTTGATAAGCCCTAACAAGGTAAGGTGAACTGAACATTTGCAGATGCATTAGGTTTGCTTATGAGGAACTGTATTTTTCACTGTTTCTTATTTTCTGTAAAGGTGAGGTGTTTATTGTGCTCCAAGGAGTTGGGGTACAATAATAACACCTCATCCATGTAGTGTCAAAAAAGAGAAATTGTTTGAAACCAAAAACTGTGGTGAAATTGTTGTTTCTTAATAAAAATGCATGAAATCATCCAAGTTACACAAGCATTAGCCTATTCACTACCCCCTCCCTAGTTCCACAAGCACTTTCACTGTCCTCTGCCTGATTAAGCCCAGGCCATTTTTCTAGAGTCACAGAAAAACTTTATTACACAACATGCCATATCACATGACACTACTATTTTGGGAATAATTACACACAGAGAATACATTCAAACAATATTTTATTATATATATAATTTATGTAGACAAATGATTTCGTCCTACATCTTTTGTGAAGTCATTCCCAAGAGCCATAATAGACAAAAATTCAATGCATCACAAGTGTTAAGATACAGCTGGCTGTGATTATACACCTGGCCAGTAGGTGGTTTCGTGTGCACATGAAGCCTCAAGAAATGAACCCTTTCTCGAACCAGTTGGCTCAAGTGGTTCAATGCCTCATGAGGCTTCATCTCACCATCACTAGTTAAGAGTGTCAAAAACAAAAAAGAAATCCTGCAATCGGTAAAATCTCACACCACTTCATTTTTGTTTACATTTTGTGAAGCCTTTTGTGTCTTCTTCTCAGGTTTTCAGTGTCATTTCCTGGAACGGTTCTTGGCACAGCACCACCACATGGCCGTAAACAGGATGCGCAGAAAGTTTAATCTAGGTTGAAGTGACAGCTCATTTTCAGAGGATACTGAAAATGAGCTTAAACATTTTCTAACTTGAGTTTGTAAGTTGTATAACACAAAACTCAACAACAAACTCAACATATGCATATTTATACAAGTATAAGTATGCATTGAGTATAAGTCAATGCAAACTTATACTCAGTTTGCATTGAGTATAAAAAGTGCAGTTACACGTTTAGTGTGATTACAGTGCAGTACAATAAAAAAATAAAATCAGCCCAATTTAACAATCTGAAATCAGCATTTTATAGTGCAAAAGACGTCATTTATAATGAGTCCCAAGTAGAAATCTGTGCATACTGTTTGCTGTGCACCTAAATATTAGTAAAAAATCTTCTTTGTCTGGACTGAATCAATACGCAACCCAAAGGGAAAGCATTAGCTTTTTCCACGGTGTCAGACCACTAGCATATTCGCAGGTGGCGGTTTTAGTGGAATCTGTCCCAAAGTGAACCTTTTGGCTTTAAACTGATTCAGTTCTTCCTGGGTGAGTTTGCTCTCAGGTGATGCTGGTGCTGGTGAACCGCACCAGCTGGAAATGTAGCAAATGTTCCAGTTTTAATTTTCAGTTGAACTGAGTCTCCTGGACTATCAAGTGTAAAAAAAAAACAATATGAAAGAACAATGAGGAAATCTTTGCTGGTGAAGCAGGAGAGCCCGCTTTACAACTTTTGATATCTCAATGTTCTATGTAGCTCTCACTGCAGGATGTTAAATCAGGTCAGTGAGACTGCCTGAGTGTTTTTCTGATATATTTTATTCCATCCTCTTTGTTAGAATATCACCATAAAATGTGTCAAACTGACAGGTGAAGGTTACAAATAAGAGCACATCAGCTATCCCACTCATCTCCCACTCATCAGCAAACGAACGTGGAGGAGCTTTGGTGTGTCAAAGAGCAATTTCCTTTCTGGCAGGTGACAGTTTAAAGAAGAAATAAAAGTTTCTCCCCTAATCGCTGGTAAGAGTTGGGATTTATGAAGCGTGGCTCGGCATAAATAAGGTTCAACCAGGCGGAATGAGAAGCACTTAAACGAATCCACTTAGAGAAGCACACTTCTTCCACGTACTTTATCATTCAACAGCCGAGCAAAAGTTAGCACATCGTCTGAAAGAGAAGATCAAACAAACCAAGCTGCTTTTTTTTTTGGGTGTGTGGAGTTTGAGAAAACACACACACACAAGGTTCTGCCGGCGAAGCAGACACACACCTTGGAGACAAGTCGTCTCTCTGCTGAGCCGAGCAACAGAGCAGGACTCCGAGAACACAAAAGACCTCATCCAGGAAGTGGTCCAAGGTGATGAGAACGGGGAATAACCGCATGGATCCTTCATGCTTCCTAAAGACTATTAGAATAGATAGTTCTGTCACAGTACATAAGTAGTTCAGTGAGCTGGATAAAATCATTTTCTGCAGTCGGGACATTGATGTATTGCGTATGCTTTTAACTGCGAGGCCTCATTTCACAGCCGTTACTCCATGAAGCAATGAATGAAATCCAAACACTATAATAAAGGTCCTCAGAGGAAAAACAGCAGTGCTGTAGGTGTGAGCTCATTTAGATTATATGTATGATAATAAAAATGTTTGACAAATTACATATCCAACTCATTTTGTCATGTTAGCAACCCAAATTTTATGTGATTAACACACAGCACTGCTATGATGGAAAGTAGAAAGAAAATTATACGTGATTTTTCTCTTTATATATGTCTATATATATATATAAGAATATATATAATAATCTTGTCACCTTCCTATAATATTGTCTTAAGTATTTTTTTTTTGTGCGAGAAAAATTTTGGCCAAAACAAACAACAATAAAAAAAATCACTACCTCTTCTTGGCTTTACTCATTCTTAAATGTTGTATTTGTTTTGATCATTTCGTTTTAGCTCTTTTTTAAAAAATCATTTTATTAAATTCACTGTTTGTTTTAACATTTAATTTAAATCAGCTTTTAACGGTCCTTCTAGGGACGATTATTGCTAATTAGCTATAGCTATAAACACTGTGACGCAGGGATCAGATAATTTTGAGACAAGTTTCTTGTAACTGTCCATTATGAATTAAAAATAAAACAATTTAAAACACTTAAAAAAACAAACACACCAGTCTAGTGCTAGCGGGAGAAATGGCTTGTGGTGTTCTGCCAAGTAGAAAAGAGAAGATGTACAGCTGCTAAAATCTGACTGCCTCCATTTTTGCCTCCATTCCCAGAAGAAGGAAGCTGCGTTCAGTGTCTGAAGGTTTTCGTGTCCCTTCAGTGATTCTTGGTACAGCGCCCCCACAGGTGAGGGGGGGAGCAGATTTTTCAAAAGGTTTGCTTCATTTGACACAGTGCAATGTGAAAGTGAACCGCAGCAGCTGGAAATGTAACATATGTTGAAATGCTGTTTCCTAATTGAGCCGAGTCTACTGAACCATCAGGTGTGAAAACACCTTCACATAGACAAGCTTTGGTCCAAATCAGCCACATGGTCCAAATGTGGCTTTACATCTCGGGTCATTTTTTCTGCTGCAACGTAAACCTTTATTCCAATCTCAAGTCATATGGAGGGCTTGAGATATTTTTATATCATCTAACACCCATTAAGATTCTGCAGCACTTTCTCTCTGACCTTTACTTCTGTAATCTTGTTGTTGATGATACAGTTTGTTCACCGAGGTTCTCAGATTAACCTCTGAGGCTACTTAGAATGAGAGTTGATAACACACATTGACTCTGCTTGTTAATTCTGGGACTTCTGAAGCCGGGTTGCACTCGATTTTATTTTGGGGTTTTCCATGAAAAATGATCAAATGCATTCAACACATTTTCTTACTTTTACCTTTTCTGCTCCACTTTACAATTATTCACCACTTGGTGTTGAATTTTGTAAGGCACTGAGTGTTACTGAAATATTTTTATTTTTTTATTCTATTATTATTATGCACCTATTACCCTCACACACATCTACTTTTCTCCACGTTTGTCTTCCTGACCTACTTTGTATTAGCAGAATAAATAACTGTGGTGAATTTGTTCAGGTTGCTTTCAAAGACTTTTCTTTTCAGGCTCTTCTTTTAAGTATTTACTTTTGATGAGCCTCCGAAAATAACAGACATGTGGAGGGCGACTATCTGACAATCATCTGTTCTGCTTATTTAAATATTTAGTTGAGGAACTTTTGAAAAGACGTCATTTTTGAAGAAGCAGAAAATATTTGAAGCAAACTTTAAGTTATTCACATTGACTGTACATACAGTTGAAACCAAAAGTTCACACACATCTGTTAATATTTAGAATGAGAGTAAGAAAATGGGTTGAATCAGTATTTCACTTACTCAGACATGTGAAAAAGTTTGACATAAGAAAACAAAAAGCTGAAGTCTTGCATCGATTTAAACTTTTGCCTACAGCTTTCTGCAAGATTACTGCTTTTAATAAATATAGACATATGAAACACACACCATAAAAAATGATCAAATAATTAAACAAAGTTGCTTCGACACACAGCTAATAGGCATTATATGAAATGCCATAAACTTTAAATAGCAAATATTATTGTTAAATCAACCCATTCTCTATCATAGCTTATATAAAGATGTGGAGCAAGGCTTCAGAAAGGATATATCTTTTGGTATATGGATTTTTATGTTTTATTTAGGATTGTTAGTGATGTAAGAGACTGCTTGAGGAATCTTTAGCATTTTAAGTTCTGATATTCCTTTTTTTTGGTTGTTTTTTTTACCCCTCCAGAGGGTCTTTTTTTGTGGGCTCTAGTGTCCCTTATATGACAGTAGGCTGACAGGAAAGGGGAAAGGAGAGTGGGGAAGACATGCGGCAAATGTTGCCGGTCCGGGAATCGAACCCGCGACGTCAGCGTCGAGGACTCAAGGCCTCCAAACGTAGGTCGTGCTAACCGCTACGCCACCATGGCACGCCCCCTGATATTCCTTTTTACAAAATTGAGAAAACAGAAACAAAACTAACAGTTTCTACAAACTTTGAATGTTTTAGATAACTTGACTCGTGCTGACATAAAAACATTAAAGATGCAATTATATAGTGTCAATAGCAACATAACTATTAGCAAAACCCGCTAGCGTTTCTCCGCTCCTTTACTATCCCTCATACGGCTCACTCTCGCAAACAAACATGGCGCCGTTTGATATTGTTCAGTATTATTTGTGTCGTGCCATGGCAGTGTTACAGCGCCACCGATTGGCCTGGCATTCCAACTACAAGGGTTTCTAACGTTGATAGGATGCGGTGCTGCATCCTATCATCTGGACGCACATTTTTTCCTTAATCGTTTACAACAATCTACCATATTTGTCTTATAAAAATCTGTTTTTTTTTCACACTCTTGATATGTGAAGCCATAGAAGTGAATGCTGGCGCACTTCTTACAGACAAAACAATAACAATAGAAAGTGATGAACAGACATTGTTATAAGCAATCTACACCACATATCCAAGTTACCTAGCTGTAGTATTTCATTATGTTTTCAATCTCAGGGATTGTGTGAGCGAAGGTAACTCATTATGTTTCATTTGTATCCTTGTTTTCATTTCCAGGGTGAAATATTAATAATCTTACCATATGATGACTCTCACAATACACTTCATATGAAGTCTATTTAGTAAAGTACATTTGTTTATGTTTCAGATAAAACTGCATCAAAACGCCACATTTTACACATTGGACATCTCAAAATGATTTTCCAAGGAATGTTTGAAAGGCAAGCTCTGAGAAATTAAGTCAGTAAATCTATGTCATTTTTTAAAATTCATATTTATGTTTTTTTATAGTAGGTTTGAAAAAGATAGGTTGACTTTGTCTCTAAAAATCAACAATCATCTCCCCTTCACTTGCTCAAAGCAATTATAACACATTAACGTTCCTGCTTTTGCTGCGTTACAACCATAAACTATTGTATTTTATCATATGACAAACCAACACAATGTAACACATAACTGAGATGGAAGAAAAAGAATGCATGGTGAAATTTATTTGAAAAAATTGTGTAATTACTATGTAGAGGGTCTGTGATTTTTCAAGTCTTTCCATGGATTCTGAATGAGATTCAGGATTGGACTTTGACTGGGCCATCTAACACATGAATATGCTTCAATCTAAACTATTTCATTGTTGCTCTGGCTGTTGGTCAAATTCAATTCAAAAATATTTTCTTAGTCCCAAAGGAAAGTTAAATCTAGTACCTCATATCATCCAAGTATCTTAAAGAGTCGCTGTGGATGGCGAAGCTGTGGGCAGAACGGATCTCCTGTAGCAGTCTGTCTTTCAACAAATCTGAAAATGCCTCTGATTAAAGATGGTCAGTAACATGCCCTGGATTATACCATCAGTTGTTGACAAGCATTGCTGATCAACCTCATTTGCTTCAGCCACTCACTTTAAACCTTTGGCTGAGCGGCTGGAAAGAAGAGACGCAGTCTGAGATATGACTATTGTCCATTATGATCCATTAGAGGTTGTAGTTCAAGTTTTATTTGAGCAAATCTCAATTTTTTTGTTGCTTTGAAAGACAATTCTTCTATTCTGTTCACTGTGAAACTCCGGGCTTATATTTTTTATACACAACACTTAAAACCATACAGAACTCTGCTTGCTGTTTTTGTTTTTCTCTTTTCCTAAAGCAGTTACCCATTAAGTTTGTTTCCCCCTTAAACTGTCTCTAACGCTCCTCTGTCATGTTTTCCCCTCAGGATACGAGGTATTGTTGTTTCCTTTTTTACGGCCTGACATGTTCGTTGCTTCTGGAGGTGACAGAAGCTCCAAATCGTTTGTAGACCAGGTGCTCAACAACAACACTTTTTATGGACTCTGCAAGCCAAAAGATGAATAATCCAGAAAAGGAGGTTGACACTAGAGGGATACTCTGACTTGAGTGGAAATATGAAGATTGAACTGATTCAATTTGCACTCAACACACTCACTTCACCCACCCAGAAACTAATCCTGAGAAAAGAAGCTGCTCAACGGCTAACAGCAAGCACAAATGTGATCATATAGGGCAGTTTCCCCAAGAGTTCGCTGCTATGACCGTAAATCACACAGAGAACTGAAAAAAACCCACCACTGGCAGAACAATGCTCAGGTCTGTAAATCTTAGAGAAGTACAGAATACCCCAATGGCCTCCATATGATACCCGCTGATGAATATTGCAATACATATATTTATACCTTACTAAATATTTCAGAATGAACAGCAGAGCAGAAGCCCTGTTGTATTAGTAAGCTTAATCATATCTGCACTTAGCAGGAGGATGAAATATTGAAGAGGCTGACACTGTGAATCATTTAGTGGAACTAATGTAGATATGATCTGTTTAATTGCTCTATTTGTTTGTCACTTGTGAAATAAGACCCACCTTTGGATAATTACCATTTACATGACTGATTATTTATATTTTAGCTCCTTGCGAGAGCTGAATAACATTAGCCTAATTAGTTGTTTTTTTCTTCTCCTTCTACTTAAAATAATCTTGTTAAAAAAAAAGAAAGCAATGCATGTGCATTTGTATCTGGGTGTCCGGTTTGTGTGCACGTGGTGTGAATGTAAGCTGAAGAAAAGTAGTTCAACATGCACATATTAGACATCATTTACGATATCACGGCTCCAAGTATGAAAAAGGAAGAAACACATAAAGAAAATGTAGATATGAAGGTAATGTAGACATACCCTGAGAAACACTATTAAAAATTCAGTATGTAATATTTATAAAAAATCTGTTTATTACATATTTATTAAAATTGTCACTATGTTACAACATAGTGACAGTTTGTTGTATAACTGCCATCTGCAGAAATACACGCCTTGGTCAAAAACAACCAATCAGAGCCAGAAGGAGGAACTTGGTGCTGCCAATCATGCTAATGACAGTGAAACAACTTACCATGATGCTGCATTCAGACCAAATGTGATTTGAGCATCAGGAGCGTCTGGTTTACATGCAGTCTCTACGTTGACGCATCTAGGGCGAGTCAAAAAGTCTCGCGGTGCACTTCACACATCTAACATTTGATGTGCGTACGTCCAGCGCGGTCAACATTGGAGTTGGAAAATCTGAACTTTGGTCACTGGACAAATCATAGAGACTCTGCTAAATGACTCAGTGTCTGTAGTTGGTCTCCTGCCAGGAGATGTAGGCACCATGGTGGGTTAGCAGGTATTCAAACTGGACTGACATCACTCCTCGTCAGCGCGTGGCTAGGTTGTGAAACGCACCAAACTCAGAACACTTCTGAATTATCTGGTGAATTCAAACACCTGGCTGACAACATGTTTGAATTCTCCTGCTCTCAGTAAATAAAGCCAAGAGACTCTCAATATTTCATCCGCCATTGTTCAAAGTAGCAGGGAGAGGAAAAATGGCCAAGAGGCTCTTTCCAACACGTCGATTAAGTAAATACAGTAAACCCTCGTTTTTCGCGGGGGTTGCGTTCCCAAAAGAACCCGTGATAGGTGAAATCCGTGAAGTAGTTTTTTACAATTATTATAAAGCATAATTAAATACTATACATTGAATCCAAAGAACAAAATCTGTTTTCAGGCCTAAGCATTTTTTTAAACAAATATTTCTTACAAATAACTACAGTAACATAATCATTTTAATCATAAATACGTACGTAGTACTGTAGGACAAATTGTAACTCGTATATTTCACTGTTCCTCTGACTGTGACGCTGCGGCCTGACTCCGCTCTCTAGTGTCTTTTTTTTTTAAGCCTGTGGTGCAGGTGTGTTTTTTCGGGAGAAGAACATAGTTATCGGTAGTTGTTGTCGCTCTTTTTTTCTTCTGGGCAAAAACATTTACCAAAATTTGCCAAGCTGTATTACGTATATTTAAATACCGTAACGTTATTGGCACACAGGTAGAGAAGAAGCGTGGAGACTGTTTAGCCAATCAGGACGCAGAATACAATGCACAGTGGAAAAAAAAACTGCACAAAAAAATCCGCGAAGCAGCAAGGCCGTGAAAGGTGAACAGCGTTATAGCGAGGGTTCACTGTAAATTGACTCTCTCAATTTTATCCGCCTTGGTACAAAGAGACTGGCAACAGAAAACAACGGCTCCTCCCAATGTACGTCTAGAACGACTTTTTACTGTGCAGACAAGAATCTGAGCTGTCCAAATGTATTCAGCAACAGTCCAGTTTCAGGATGGGGTTTCAACTATAACCAGCAAACAAGGTTGCCATTGGTTCTGACTCGGTTCTGTTGTAATTTTTAGCTCCAATCTGGTTCCACTATTTAAAGTTCTTTAACCACAAATTCTTTTACTACTGAGCATTAGAGTAATGTGGGATATTAAATGTTTCACGCTGTGAAGCTGTATGTTGCTGAAGGGCTTCCCAGCATGGATCCAAACCCACAGTGGGACGGAGCCATTGTGCAAACTTGGTAGAGAAATTTATCCAGAGAGAGAAAATGAGAATTAAAACTGAAGTGAGGTTTATCAGTAAGTGGGTAACTTTGAAATAGCTAATGTTATCTATCTAAATGTTAGGTTAATCACATTCAAATAGCTAACGTTAGCTGTAAATAGGTAATGGAAGCTTATGACTTCCTGCATTGTTTACTAAATTAACATTCATGAGGAGATTTATTGACCTTTTTAAAATCTCTCTCTAACATCTGAATGCCTATCTGTCAGATATGTTGCCACAGTTGAAGGGTTATTTGGAATTGTTGCCCACACATTGTGGCAATATGTTCTTTTGGCATCTTTCAACTTTTCCTATTTGTCTAGCCTTGTCTAACTTTTTCTTTTTTATTAAATGACGTTTTCTTTTCAACGAGGGTCACTGGCTGTTGTCCAGACATTGTTGCTTATAAGCTACTAGTTTCCAACCCTATCTGGAACATTTTCCTCCGGAAGTCATTTTACCGGGGCCTAGCAAGTTACAGTGGTTGTTTATTTAGTTTGGGGTTACTGATTTAACATTGTTTTAAAACTCACTGACAACCTATTAAGCTGCTCAGCGAAGGGGTGGAGAGAAAACAGCTCAGATTGTAAGAACAAAAAGTTGCCACACTGATTACACTTTATAATGTACATAAATTAACCCAAAATCCACAGAACTGGGACAAAATCTAAAGGGTTTCCACAATTTATACAAGTTTACTTGCCATTAAAGCAAAAGAGAGAGTTTTAGTTGGACACAAAACATTGTGCACAACACTCTTAACTTTGATCCGTTTGCTTTGGTTAATTTAATTCCACTCGATTTAAAAATACTCTGACCCAAACTAAAGTTACATGTCCTAACTCTTATCATTCAGGTATCTCTACAGAGTCATTGTGGATGATGATACTGTGGGCCTCAGTAGCATGTCTTCAATGAAACTATCAGCTGATGGAAAGCACTGCTAATCCTCTGTAGAGTCAAAGAAGTTCAAGGTCAGGGCAGGTGAGACCAATTAAGGATGTTTGTGTATTAGAAAATAACGTGCAGACTTAATGTTGGTTGGTTGGAGTTTATCTGAAGAAGCAGTCAGTAAAAAGCCAATCAGACAAGCGAGTCTAACATTGAGTTTGGTGGTTGGTTCCCTTACTATGGAAACCCAAGTGAAAATAAACCAGATTCACAGCAGTCAAAGGAAAGAACAAGCTGGCATGTCCACTTTGGAGTTCATGTTGACCCTCTAGTCACTCTGTAGGCAAGTGTTAGTGACATAAATCTGCTTCTGGCAGCCGCTGTAGTCAGTGGAGGTCAGTGAGTAATGGAGTGACACGTCCTTTTTGGTTGATCAAACATCCAACGCACCACAGTGTTCTAGACCATCTGGCAATGTTTTACTGGGCATGATGGGAGGCCTGCCAGAGGAGCTTCACAATGACCAACGTTCCAGTCTTCTCTTCCATGAATGTCAAGGCCTGATGACGTTTTATTTCCCCAGTGAGTTTAACTTTCAGAACAATGAGGTCTAAAACATATTAAAATCATTAGATTTTTATATGGTAGTATGTTGGCTCAACCTGACCTTCGGTAACATTTTCTGACTTATAGAGAATAAAATCATAATATTATGAGAATAAAGTCTAAATAATATGAGAATAACATCGTAATGAGTCAATACTTCAAGAATAAAATTGTATTATGACTTTATTCTAATATTATGACTTTATTCTTGTACGACTCTATTCTTGTAATTTTATGACTATTCTGGTAATTAATTTTTTATTTATTTTTGCATGGTCCTAATACTCATACAAAATGTTTTGTTTTTGCTGACATTACCTATCAGAATGTGTTTAAGATTACATGAAGTACAAACTGTTTAGCAATCTAAATAGTTTATTTCCGCAGCTAACAACATTTCAAACGGTACGGTTCTGCCATATTAGATTTTGAGATCAGAGTTGGTAGAACAATTCTGATTTGACAAACTCAAACAAATGTCTGTTAGTAGAGTGGTATTTTACAGGTCTTTTCATTGTTTTTTTTAATGCTTTAGAAGAATTATTTACTACACATTGCCAGACTGAGAACTGTTTCAATACACTTTAGTGAAAACCTTTGATTCCACTCTGTTATGGTTATAAAAATCTATGGTGGCTGAATGAACATGCAATGCAACATGCAGTATATTCGCAAATAGACGTGACAAAGACGTACAACTTAAAAACTAATTTTTAGCATTTTGAATCCATTGAAAATTCCTAAGACTAGGGATTGCTATTCTTTATAGAATCTATTTTTTTCTGCAGCTCTACTTCCCCTAGATCCTGGGTAGATAATGGCATAATCAGCATGGATACGGGTTAGAAATCAAAACTCTGGGTTTGGATAAGAAAAAGCTCATCATCAGGGCAAAGGCCATCTTTGTAGAAGGTTGACAGGAAAACAAAATCTACACTCAATGATAACATCATGACCAAGAATATACTAAGAAACTTTCACCAGTAGACCTTTACATCCATCGGCGACTTGTACCAGGAGATATTCTGTTGAGTCTGTTAGCTGTTGGTTTTCTGTACATCTGACATGGCACGAGAACAAACGTGAAGGCCATACGAAGATCTCACGCTGTCGTGTTCTTTAGTTTTTACATGTCCTGCTGGGACGTGAACTGCTGCTGCTGTTCCAGCTTCACCTCAGCTGCAACATTCCTGAGATTCTGACAAAGCGGTGAGATATTCATTGCCACATGTACGAGGAAAAGAAGAGAAACACGTCGGAAAAACGGCGTCGACTGAAAGAAGCGGGACACGTAACCACGGGGGGTGTTTTGTTGACCCGTCTATCTAAGCTGCTCTCCTTCCTATGCATGATCTGTTCCTCTCCATTAATGTCTTCTTGGCTGCCTCCTGTGCACTCAACGTAATTATTGCTGCTGCCGTAGGGCTTTGTCAGCTGGACAAAAACTTGAGGAATAATAAGAACAACAAAAACAGATGCATACAGAATATGCAAAAAAAAAAGTTTTAGCTGCCCCTTGTATTACAATGTCTTGGACAGCTGTTAGATATTGTTAGATATATTAGAAAACATTATTTGTATTTATGGTAATACTACAGACTATTCCAGATTGAAAATTCAAAAAGACAAAGAATTGTCTGTCTTTTTTCCTTATTTCCAAAGATACATTCTAAAATCAACACATTTAACTAAGTTATTGCAGGTCACATATGGAATAAAAAAAACCAGATTCATAGAAAACAACAATAAAAGGACAGAAGGAGGGATGAAAGAAATGAAGGGAAGAACTGATGAAGTAGTGAAGGTCAAAGAGTGTCAGTTTTTAGCTGGGAACTCACAGACGATGCTGCAAAATATGTACAGAAACATTGACTTTTGGAATGATTTTTCACAATTTTATTCACTATTCAATAATGAATACATTTGTTTATCATAAATGGTGCCTCATATCTTTTGATTTTAACTGAGTTTTGAGGTGGAAATTTTTATTATCTGCTGCTATATTATGACTATTAATCTTACGTTTATGATATTGCTTTACCTGATAATACAATTTCTCATCACAATACCCTCAATTGATTAAAAGAAAATATTTTTGTAATATTTTACATTTATCACATATCAAATTTTCTTTCATCTCCACAGTTCTCCGAGGTTTTGCAGCAGGACGGTTCCTTCTGTCTTGTTCTTGTCAGAAACTTTTCCATTTTCACTCTCACTGTGCGACGCAGCGTGAGGAGTTTGACTGACGAAACATAATCAGAAACATAAGCATGGCAGATCACGTTTTTCTGAATTTTCCCTCTGTGGCACAATAAAGGCTACTTCTATCTTTATTATTATTCTTTATCTTCAATCATAATTGTAACTTATATTTTATACTGATGATTGAAAAACAAATTACATTTATAAAAAATATATATTTAAAATGTATTATTTAGTAATTATGAGTATTGGGGAAACAAAAAATAAAGTCATAAAATTGCTAAAATACGGTCATAGTATGATGAGTCAAGTTGAAACAATATGAGAATAACGTGATACTATTTTGAGAATAAAGTCGTAATATTACGAGAATCATGACGTCAGGATTACGAAACTAAAGTCATCATGAGAATAAAGTTGAAAAAATATGAGAATAAAGTAACTGCATTATGGGAATAAAGTTGTAATATAATTACTTTATTTTCATATTAATTCAAAATATGACTTTAAAATTTCCTTAGTGTGGCACTTATACTCTGTTGTAAAAATACTGTATATTGGATTCATTTTTTTGCCTTTTTTTCTCCATTTTCCCTCCAACTTTCTGAGGGCTCCCTAGCGCCCCCACAAGGAGGGAATGAATAGAACAAGTGAAGGAAGGCTGAAGACAAAGTGTTGAACAGTTCAGCATGCAGAGATGAGGAAATCTTCATCAGCGTAGACAAAGTGGCTGCATGGTGTAACATTAATTTAACACATACTATTCAGTAGACTTTATGTAAGTTGCATCAATAGGTAGAAACTGATAAAACACAAAGAGGGAAGGAAGGAGGAACACAGTGAATAATAGAAGGAAAGAACAAAAGACAAATGAAGATGGAAGAAAGAAATGAATGACAAAACATTAAAAAGAGAAAATGAAGGAAGAGAGGATGCGTACAAGGAGGGAAGGAAGGTAGGACAAAAAAAGGACATTAAAATAATAAGATAAAAAAAATCATTCTGGATATACTTGTACTTTCCCCCTTTTCTTTCAGAATCATGCAGAACTGAGGTCATTTTCTGGATTCTTCCAAACTGCGTAGGAATTCTTCCAGATCTCAAATCCAAAACACTTTTAAGTTTTCATTTTTTTCTATATAATAGTATTTCATAAATTTGTGATCAACTGATGAAGATACAGTGTTGGATTTTATTTTGTTCTTTTCTACACTATTTGGATGGAGACTTCAAATAAACCCACTGGGCTTTTGCCTCTTCCTGCACTGTTATTATTTTTATCTTAATGTCTTTGATCTGTTTGCAGCTGTGCAAACTAAACTAAACTAAAAGCTGATGAAGATCAGTGTAGTGACAGGTTTATCGAGTTAATCTTGGCTCAGTTTCTACTCTCAAACGGCGACTTTGACTTCAAGCAGCAGTCGGTTCCTCTGGTGTCACTTTGAGAAGACGAGGAGGAGCTGACAAGCCCTGTTTAATCAGCTTTCTCTCCATTATGATGAGCTTCTCTCATTACAACAAAAATACACACAATTCATTTTTAAGATGCACAAGTGACAGTTTGAAAGACCGTCAAACAGTGACCCTCAAAGTAATGTGGGATTTGGCATGAAAAACAACAACGAAGACAAAAGAAAGGAACAGTTAAAAATAGTAATAGCTGTAAAAATCGATGAAACTAAAACACAAAAACAATTTAAAAGTCAAGGTCAATAAACAGAGAATATTACATGATTCCATCTGTAAGGAAGCAGCTTTGCTGAGGCTTAAATCTGGAGCATGATCTACCCTAATCCCCTGAGGCTCCTTTCTCCACGTTTTAAAGGTCCTAAAGCCAGAAGTTAGAGAAAAAAAGAGAAGCGATACTATCTTGTCCTTTAAAGCTTCTGTATTTTCTACAATCTACAGCCAATAGAAATACATTTGGTGCAAGAAGAAAAAGAAGAACCTCACAACTGTGGGAAAAGATAAAATCACAGCTGTCTAGTGTTTCTTCTTCCCTTTCTGGGGTCAGGAATGGATAAAGCCTGTAATGTTGCTCCATCAGTTTCCCTCTCTCCATGGGAACAGGTCATGAAAAGGTTCATCTGTTTCAGCAGATGTTAACGGTCGAGCACACTGCCGTGGAAAATTATGGATGAAGGGAGCTAAATGAAAATGTATTCAGAGGTTTCATATATACAGATGGATGTGATTCACATACTAAGGCAAAATAGATGATTCTAATAGTTTGAGTGTGTTCACACCAGCCCTTTAGCCCGCTTTAATCAAACTCCAGTCTGTCTATAATGTCTGGTTTGTGTAGGGATTGTAATGCACAATGAAATTCTGGTCCACCTAAAAACCTCCATCTGGGTTCGGTTGAAGTGAACTCTGGTGCGGTTTCAAATGATATGTCAACACCAAGCGGACCGGAGACTGCTCCAAAAGCAGGAAGTGGACTACAGTGCAGGGCATTCTGGGAAAATACAACGAAAACAAACATGCAAATGTAAAATGACTCGTGATCTTTTACCACAGACAAAAGAGAAATCCTTCAACCACTAATGTTTGCATTTTGTGAAGAAGGAAGCGGCGCTCAGTGTCTTCTTCAGAGGTTTTCGTGTCGTTTCCTCCAGCGGTGCAGCGCCACCACAGGTGAGGAGGGGAACAAGTTGCTCGACTGGTTTGACAGTGCAGTGTGAAAGAGATCCTGCCTGCCTGCGTAACGTCACTCTGCCAGTGGGCCATAGATGAGTTTTCCCAAGAATAATTTATAGCTACATTCCACAGAAAAATCTGCGAATGAGAGAATCTGAGAATGTGGGAATCCAACGTAACGTAGTGCTGAGAGGTTGGAGTTTAATCTGGAAACAGTTGGTGCAAATCATTTATGTTGTCACATGGCTGAAATGTTGCTTAAATGTTAAAAGTGTTGTCCTTATTTATTTCACTTTAGTATTTAAAATACCACAATAAATAATGAATACACAGACAGACTAAAAGTGCATTAAAATTCTTACATAATTAGATACTGATAAATCACCTAAAAGATCACAAACATACGTTTTACTTAAGATGTGTTAAGGAAATGGAATTTCGTTGGATGTTTTTCGTGTTCTTACTTTGTTTATTATTATCAAAAATACATTTGATAAATATCTGTGATAGACAATTTAATTGATTTTCTGTCATCAAAAAATGACAGTAAAACATGCAGGCGGTCAATGTGAGCTCTCTCTCTCTCACTCTCTCTCTCTCTCTCTCTCTGGTGTTTATCGGCGCCGCTGCCTCTGTAATCCAGTGTTTGTAGGGACTGTATTCTTTTAGGAGGACTGTAAAGCAAAATATTGCAGCATTTTAACCTGAAAGTGATTAAAGCATGTTCCAAAGACTGAAACAAGAAAACAACTGGCAATGCTCTTCAATACATTCTTGGAAACAATTGAACTGTGAGAAAGGAAATGAATAAAATAATAAACATAGCATAAAACTAGAGAAACCTATACATGTTTCTTTGAGTTATTGAAAACAAATTTGCTATTAGTCAATCAGTGTGGAGTTTAGGTAGCAACAAGCTTTTAAAAATTGTATTCAGCTTTATTTTATCGTCCAAATTCCTTTCTTTTTTTTTGTTAAAAACAGAAACTAAAAGTGACTTGAACCAGAAACATATTAGCATTTTAAAACATAAAAGCAAGCAGAAAAAACATTATGTGCAAGGTGTGAAAAGCTGTGGCTGTTTGGGTGGGCGTGTGTGTGTCAGCCTGCCTGGAACGACAGGCCTTTTAATCTGCTCCACACCAAGTCCTGGGGAGGTGAAATGAAATGGCTCGTTTAGAGGACCCAGAAATCAAACTGACACACACACACATCACTAGAAAGAGTGTTAACAGGAGGAAAGTGCTCTGGCTGCCAACTTCTGGGTGGAATAAACTCTGGCATCAAGAAACGTTGTAGAGAAAGAGTTCCAACAAGAGAGAGCAACTAGCAGAAAGGAACAGTCCATCAGGCTTATGGACCATAAAACAAGCAAATTATGTTCTTTGTGTTCAAATTTGTAACCAATAAGATATTTGTTGGATTGGTTAGATGCCAAAAAGGGAGGGCCTTCCTGATTTCCCTTTTCTTTGAGGTAAGAGTTCTGTGAACACTTCCAGTGCTGAAACCCAGACTTGTTCCACATTGCAACACTGATAAGTTTGATCTATTTTCAGCCAGTAGTGTTGAACGGAGCGTGGCCTGGAAACCGCTGGAATAAGAGTTCAGAATTCTTGAAGTGAGGTTTTGGAAATGTATTATCAATAATAGTTACTAATGTGGAATAAACAGATACTGCAACACCATCAGTTTTACAAAGTAAAGAAATCTCAGAAGGCTAACAACCAGTTGGAACCCTGTTCCTGATTTCAGCCATTTTAAATAACTCAATTTTCTGTTTGATACAGTTACCTGTCAACACAGCTTTCTGCTTTCCTCATGGTCCTCCCATTTTTTCTTAAGTCTTAATCTGTTTAATTAAACATTAATGCCTTTCCTTCTTACATGGTTGGAATTATATCTCCGTCTGAAGCCAGCATGAAATCCTACAGTCTGGCATCAATTAAAACTTACGTTGGCCAGTCTTGCTGTCAACATCTGACACCTCGAAGCCTGCAAAATATGACTTATCCTTTATAAGTTATGCTGCCATTTGTTTTCAATCATGAAGAGCACACACACATTCTCGTGGTTCCTAAGCACTGTTACAATATTTCCTGTCTTGCCATGTTTATAGTTGTACTGAAAAACTGCCTTTCTTCTCTGTTTCTGCAGGTGTAGAAGCAGACTATTGGGATGTTGTGTTCTCTGTATCCTTCCTTCTTCTCTACTCCTATCTCCTTTTTCCCTTTGGGCCTTTATTCCACCTTTCTCTCTTTTTTCTGCTTCCTTGTCCATTACATTTGAAACAAACCCAAAGCAACTTCTAGAGGAAATCCGTAATGCTCCACTTGTGAAAGTAAATATGTTGGGACTCACCTTAACAGCAAATCGAGTGCCACAATGCCAGACGGGAAACATTACAGAAACAAACAAACAAACAAAAAAAAACATTTTGATGTATAGTGCATGTCCACCAGGATTAAAGCTATAAAATTAAATGTTCTGCTAAATTCCATCAGGGGAATGCTTTTCTTTGCTGTAACTTGTTTCATGTTTTGCTTTTCTTAATCAGCAGACGGTCTAGGAATCGAATACAAGTGTCCACAAATAGTTAAATATTTACCGGCTGGAAATAGTCAATTGTAAATCTCAGCTACAACAACCTGCAATCAGAAGGTTGTAGGTGTAATTCCAGCTTGCTTCCGTTAGTAGCAAAAGTAGGAGATGTGCGCCTACTTTGGGTTTCATTATCTTCCTCAGGACGTAGCGTTTTTTGCTATTCCTTTTGAAATGAATTTTTTCATTTTTTTTGTCGTGCCTTTATTGGATTTTCCATTCTTTTTTGGCAACATTTGATTTAAATGTTATTTTGTAGCTGCTAATGCCTGAGTCCGACTGGGTCCTTCCAGTGTACTTTGTGACAGGTATTGTTAGTTGGTAACAAAAGAAAAAAGAGGTTTTACAAAAACGACTTCATATTTTTAACTTCCAAAGGCTTAACCAAGTCAGCCGTGGGAAAGCAAAGAGATAACAGCAAATGTATTCCTATTGTTTAATAGGATAGCAAATGTATTCATATTTCATATTCTTCACTTCCACAATACTATGTTTTTTCCTGCTGCCTTTTTGTATTAGTTGGGTAAAGAAATGAAAATTTTAAAATTAGTTACTCATTATTCCTTTGCTTGTTTTAATTGAAAGCAAACAGGGAAACGGTTTCCTAGTATCCCCAGGAACTAAATTAGTTGCAGTTTAACATTTGAATCACTTTTTTTTCCAACAGCAGAGTGTGTATGTAAAACTCAAGAAATGAGAGCAACACGTGTCAAATGAATCAAACCGACTTCGAAATGAAATGACGCCTTGACAGTTTTCAATTACCGCAGTTCAAAGACAGGTGACTAATTTAGAAATATAATTGTGTTCTTAAGTATCCAAAGGCAAATGTCATTATCAAGATCTTTTCTTTATTCATTTGAACATGAAAAACAAATTAACACTCTGAACCAAAAAGTGCAACTAAAGCTGCAAAGTAACATCTGTACAGTACCTGTAACTTCTCACATAGCCTGTGTTCTACTCTGTAGTTCATGAAAGCAACGCTTCAAAATTTGCATATTGATGCAGACACATTTGTTGGCTCCACTGGTAAAGTGTGTTGTTTACCAGTTTAAAAACTCTTCATTTAAATGTGATTTTTATTGCAGTAGCATAATGTCAAAATAAAACAGGAGAAAAAAAGGCGTTCCAACCTTTGTTTGGATGGCTTTTATCTCTCAAGAACATACAACTGCGTCGATATCTTGATGAAAAGCATTTTTATTCTTTCTTGTCTGAGTAAAACCATTGCGTTAGCACCCCCTACAGTGCGGTTGTGAACACCGTCTCTGACATTGACAGATGCGAAAGTGCGTCTCAAATCATGAACTTTATGCCAAATTGAATTGTTCAAAATATGAACAGCAGGGAGTACAATGTGCCACCCCTGAAATTGATAAAAGCAATTAAGTCTTAATAAGGACTTTCTTTCCCAGCTGAAAGGACGATGAATTGTCCCAATGTAGTGTAAAATGATGATGAAGCACTCCTGGCTAGCCTGGCTAGGACTGCATTGTGCTAAATTTGTGTTTTCAGCCATCAACTCGTTTCAGT